>NC_079215.1:66184084-66316867 GCF_029633865.1 Lampris incognitus
CCCCGCTTCCGGGTCCTGTCAGACCGCCCTCGGTATGTCCTCCTCGGGCGCAGCTCCAGACTGGGCCGTGGTCCCTGGGCCCACCGGTGCAGCAGACCAGGCTCTCCCAGCAGATCCAGCGCCAGCTCTCCTAGCCACCAAACCGAGACCAACCTTAGACGCAGACGTGGACAAAGACACTGCACGGACGCTACTGGGTGAGGCCGCCGCAAACGTGAATTCACGCCGTCATCTCCCCACACCGGAAGTGGACGATATGCCATATATAATATTGTAATGTGCATGGATAAGTAGACACGTTGGCCGCTGGCAGACGGTTCGGAGCCTTTAGTCGAGCTGTCAGCGATGTCTCCTGCGGTGCGGGCGACACGGGTTCGCGTCCCGGCCGCGGCACTTCCTGTGGCTGCCCCCCGAATTCGCTACAATTTCTCTCTCTATATATATATATAATATCGGTTTTTCAACAAAAACACTCCGACCACCTGTGTTTATTTTATGGTGGTCCCGTGATGGGCTGATTCTCCGAACCTCGACGTGAATCATCTGAGGTCGTCCCGGCTCCCCGTGTTGTCAAAAACAACGCGAGTTCATCGTGACACGTCGGTTTTGACCAACGTGCCTCGCCAGCTGTGTCCGACCACATCTAAAAGCGGACCAGCAGCAGCAGCAGCAGAGCCCTGGGTTACTGACAGGGCCGTGTATTTTGGGACGGTTCCTACGGCAGGATATCTCCGGGCTGAGCTGGGAACTTCTAACACCGCCACAACTCCAACGGTTCCTGTGCAGACCCAAAGACAACAATGACGGATTACTGAAAAGCATGGGAGTGTAGAAACGTGACGTCTGCCTAGGAAGTGTGTGCGTGCGTGTGCGTGTGTGTGTGTGCGCGCGCGCGCGCGTACAAGTGCATGTTTGTGAATGGAGGAAAAGCGAGGAAAGAGAAAAAGGGGCAAGGGGGTAGAAAAATGCATTACTAATGATGCCATTGTCTCTGAGGAACCATACCACACACACATACACGCAGACACACACACACACACACACTCGCAGCCGTCTGGAGAGACTGGCAATGGAGTGGGTGTAGCGCTGTGGGGAAAGCGTGTAGGTGGAGAGATAAGCCTTCTTTTGTTCACAGGCTGACATGACGTTAACATTCATTAAGCTGGTACAACTTCTGCTGGAGTTCACATTTCTATTTATCTGTTTGCTGACCTGTGCGTGTCTGTGTGTGTGTGTGTGCGTGCGTGTGTCCATGCACGCACATTTCTACTATTATTGTACTAAATTTGGTGCACCACAAAGCAATACAATGTGTTCCCTATTTTTAGGTTAATGACAAGATAATAGGGGCACTTAAAAATCAAAACTGGGCTTTTCAGATGGCCAATTACCCTGCATTCACATCACAGTAAAGAATGACGCAATCCCACATCCCATCCCATCCCGTCCCACATCCCATCCCATCTCATCTCATCCCATCTTATCCCATTGCATCATCAGCAGCTTCTCTGGGGTGGGGTCGTGGTGGCAGCAAGCACTCCAGACGTCCCTCTCCCCAGCAACGCCCTCCACCTCCTTCTGGGGGATCCCAAGGCGTTCCCAGGCCAGATGGGACATGTAGTCCCTCCAGCGAGTTCTGGGTCTACCCCGGGGTCTCCTCCCAACTGGATGTACCCGGGAAACCTCTCAAGGAAGGCGCCCAGGAGGCATCCTGATCAGATGCCCGAACCACCCCAACCGGCTCCTTTCGATGCGAAGGAGCAGCGGCTCTACTCCGAGCTCCCCCCGGATGTCCAAGTTCCTCACCCTATCTCTAAGGCTGAGCCCAGACACCCTACGGAGGAAACTCATTTCAGCCGCTTGTATCCGCCATCTCACCCTTTTAGTCACTACCCAGAGCTCATGACCATAGGTGAGGGCTGGAAGGAAAATTGACTGGTAAATTGAGAGCTTTGCCTTCCGGCTCAGCTCCCTCTTCACCACAACGGTCCGGTACAGCATCCACATTACTGCTGATGCTGCACCAATCCGCCTGTCAATCTCCCGCTCCATCCTACCCTCACTCGTGAACAAGAACCCGAGATACTTGAACTCCTCCACTTGAGGCAACAACTCATCCCCAACCCGGAGGGAGCAATCCACCATTTTCCGGTAGAGAACCATGGCCTGAGACTTGGAGGTGCTGACTCTCATCCCGACCATGTTACACTCAGCTGCAAACCGCCCCAGTGCGTGCTGGAGGTCCCGTTCTGATGAAGCCAACAAAACCACATCATCTGTGAAGACCAGAGATGCAGTTCTGAGGCTCCCAAAACGGACACACTCCTCACCTTTAGACCCTGTCCATGAATATCACGAACAGAACGGGAGACAAGGGACAACCTTATCATAAGCCAACACGGGAGTACATTTTAAATGATCTTAAATCACAGTGCAGATGAAGTGCCTTTGGAAAAATTAACCAACCGCAAATTAGCTAATCAACCAAAGGTGCTTTAGCTGGCATTTCGAGCTCGTATGTCCTTAAATCCGTTTGACTAACGAATGCTGAACTTTACAGCCATCCATTCATTATCCAGGCTGCTTATCCTGCCCTCGGGGTCACGGGGTGCTGGAGCCTATCCCAGCAGCCACTGGGCTTTACAGCTACATGTACAATGCTTTCTGTCAGTTGTCCAAGTTACCTTTGGTAACTTGGTGAAACACCAGGACTGCAGAACCCTTTTTTATCAGCGCAGACTCGTTTAGGACACAACATTACACAACTTAAAGAAGTTCGGTCTGGTATTATCATGTGTTTTCTAGAGTCAAACATGTCTGTGATCCACTCACACTCACACACACACACAAACACACACACATACACACAAATATGCCAGACCCCCTCATTCTGGTATTCCTATGTTGATCAGTTGGTGAAGGAAGTTTATGTTAAAGAGCTAATCAGGGATTTACATGTCTCCCCGTTAGCCAAACACACGAGCCACACACACACACACACACATACACACACTTATGCATGTGTTGTGATAAAGTAATGTAAATACGTTGGGAGAGGGTTTGTGGAGGCACGGTGTCGTTTGCTTTCTCTCGAGGTCTTCCCAAACACATTTCTTTGTGGAGTTGTCGAGACGCTCGGGCGGATTGTGTTACGCTGCTGTGAGCCGCTGCCGCGAGCCGCTGCTGCTCGTCTAACAGACACACTCAGCCAATTATTTTCATATCAGCTCAGATTCCACATATGTCTGCTTGTATGAGCAGAGACCTCGCAGTCCAATTAGCAAGGCAAATAAGCCAGGGACTGGCGGACGCGCGCGCGCACGCGCGCGCACAGACGCGTGCATACAAGAGGTGAGAAAGAAAGAAAAAGAAGGAACGAAAGGAAGAAAGGGACAGAAAGAAGGACAGAAAGACAACAAGAAAGAAAGAGACAGAAAGAAAGGGAAAGAAAAAGAACGAAAAAAGAAAAAGAAGGAAAGAGAACGAAAGAGAGAAAAAAGGAAAGAGAAAGAAAGAAAAGAAGGAAGGAATGAAAGAAAGAAAGAAGAGAAAAAGAAGGAAACAAAAAAGGGGGGAGAAAAAAGAAAAGACAGAAAGGAAGAGGGAAAGTGAAAGGTGGAAAGACAGAAAGGAAGAAAGAGAAAGAGGAACGGAGACCAAGAGAGGACAAATAGAACAGTAATAACACTGAACTGCCTCTTCTGGGGGGTCTGAACAATTAGCCGCGTGTGTGCGTGTGTGTGCGTGTGTGTGCGCGCGCGCGTTTCTCTGCTCGCGCGTGTGCGTGCGTGTATTTGTGTGTTTGTGTGCGTGCGTGCGTGCGTGCGTGCGCGCGCGCGTGTGTGTGTGGTTAAATGCTCAAGCGAAGAGGTCAATGTTAAGCCGAGGATTTGTTGTTTATGTAACCCGGGACAAGAAGGAGGGAGGGTGGAGAGGAGAAGAAAAGATGGAGGTCTAGCATACACCACCGCACTGCACCACAGTGCTGAACTCCTACCATCCACCGAAACCCACCCTGACGTTTGCTTCTAAGCTTCTCAGAGTGCAGGGCCGTAAATTAGGTTCAGCTCGGCTCGTTAAACCCACATTTGTCTTCCACACGACGAGTTCACTACTGAGTCAAAAGCTAGCAGCTGTTCAGGCTAAGCTGCCTTCTGTCACGCTAAGCTAGACTAGTTCAGACTTGTAAATATAGTCTAGCTACGTACATGTACTCTAAGTCTAGTCTAGCTTCATACGTGTACGTCTAGTCTATCTTCATACAAGTAAGTCTAGTCTAGCTTGATGCATATAAGTCTAGTCTAGCTTGATGCATGTAAGTCTAGTCTAGCTTGATGCATGTAAGTCTAGTCTAGGTTCATACATGTAAGTCTAGTCTAGCGTCATACATGTACGTCTAGTCTAGCTTGATGCACGTAAGTCTAGTCTAGCTTGATACATGTAAGTCTAGTCTAGGTTCATACATGTAAGTCTAGTCTAGTGTCATACATGTACATCTAGTCTAGCTTCATACATGTCAGTCTAGTCTAGCTTGATACATGTAAGTCTAGTCTAGCTTGATACATGTAAGTCTAGTCTAGCATCATACATGTATGTCTAGTCTAGGTTCATACATGTAAGTCTAGTCTAGTGTCATACACGTACGTCTAGTCTAGCTTGATGCATGTAAGTCTAGTCTAGCATCATACATGTACGTCTAGTCTAGCTTCATACATGTCAGTCTAGCCTAGCTTGATACATGTAAGTCTAGTCTAGCGTCATACATGTACGTCTAGTCTAGCTTCATACATGTAAGTCTAGTCTAGCTTCATTTATTGTAAGTCTAGTCTAGCTACGTACATGTCAGTCTAGTCTAGCTTCATACATGTACGTCTAGTCTAGCTTGATGCACGTAAGTCTAGTCTAGCTTGATACATGTAAGTCTAGTCTAGCGTCATACATGTACGTCTAGTCTAGCGTCATACATGTAAGTCTAGTCTAGCTTGATACATGTCAGTCTAGTCTAGCTTGATACATGTAAGTCTAGTCTAGCTTGATACATGTAAGTCTAGTCTAGCATCATACATGTATGTCTAGTCTAGCATCATACATGTATGTCTAGTCTAGGTTCATACATTTAAGTCTAGTCTAGTGTCATACATGTACGTCTAGTCTAGCTTGATGCATGTAAGTCTAGTCTAGCATCATACATGTACGTCTAGTCTAGCTTCATACATGTCAGTCTAGTCTAGCTTGATACATGTAAGTCTAGTCTAGCGTCATACATGTACGTCTAGTCTAGCTTCATACATGTAAGTCTAGTCTAGCTTCATTTATTGTAAGTCTAGTCTAGCTACGTACATGTCAGTCTAGTCTAGCTTCATACATGTACGTCTAGTCTAGCTTGATACATGTAAGTCTAGTCTAGCGTCATACATGTACATCTAGTCTAGCTTGATACATGTAAGTCTAGTCTAGAGTCATACATGTACGTCTAGTCTAGCGTAATACATGTAAGTCTAGTCTAGCTTCATACATGTAAGTCTAGTCTAGGTTCATTCATGTAAGTCTAGTCTAGCTTGATACATGTAAGTCTAGTCTAGCTTGATACATGTACGTCTAGTCTAGCTTCATACATGTACGTCTAGTCTAGCTTGATACATGTACGTCTAGTCTAGCTTCATACATGTACGTCTAGTCTAGCTTGATACATGTACGTCTAGTCTAGCTTCATTCATGTAAGTCTAGTCTAGCTTGATACATGTAAGTCTAGTCTAGCGTCATACATGTACGTCTAGTCTAGCTTGACGCATGTACGTCTAGTCTAGCTTCATTCATGTAAGTCTAGTCTAGCGTCATACATGTACGTCTAGTCTATCTACGTACATGTACTCTAAATCTAGTCTAGCTTGATGCATGTAAGTCTAGTCTAGCTTGATGCATGTAAGTCTAGTCTAGCGTCATACATGTACGTCTAGTCTAGGTTCATACATGTAAGTCTAGTCTAGCGTCATACATGTACGTCTAGTCTAGCTTCATACAAGTAAGTCTAGTCTAGCTTGATACATGTACGTCTAGTCTAGCTTCATACATGTACGTCTAGTCTAGCTTCACACATGTAAGTCTAGTCTAGCGTCATACATGTACGTCTAGTCTAGCTTGATACATGTATTTCTAGTCTAGCTTCATACATGTAAGTCTAGTCTAGGTTCATACATGTACGTCTAGTCTAGCTTCATACATGTAAGTCTAGTCTAGCTTCATACATGTACGTCTAGTCTAGCTTGATACACGTAAGTCTAGTGTAGCTTGATACATGTAAGTCTAGTCTAGCTTGATACATGTAAGTCTAGTCTAGGTTCATACATGTAAGTCTAGTCTAGGTTCATACATGTAAGTCTAGTCTAGCGTGATACATGTAAATCTAGTCTAGCTTCAAACATGTAAATCTAATCTAGTTTGATACATCTAAATCTAATCTAGCTTCATACATGTAAATCTAGTATGGCTTCGTACATGTAAGTCTAGTCTAGCTTGATACATGTAAATCTAATCTAGCTTCGTACATGTAAGTCTAGTCTAGCTTCAAACATGTAAGTCTAGTCTAGCTTGATACATGTAAGTCTAGTCTAGCTTCATACATGTAAGTCTAGTCTAGCTTCATTCATGTAAGTCTAGTCTAGCTTCGTACATGTAAGTCTAGTCTAGCTTCAAACATGTAAGTCTAGTCTAGCGTCATACATGTACGTCTAGTCTATCTACGTACATGTACTCTAAATCTAGTCTAGCTTGATGCATGTAAGTCTAGTCTAGCTTGATGCATGTAAGTCTAGTCTAGCGTCATACATGTACGTCTAGTCTAGGTTCATACATGTAAGTCTAGTCTAGCGTCATACATGTACGTCTAGTCTAGCTTCATACAAGTAAGTCTAGTCTAGCTTGATACATGTACGTCTAGTCTAGCTTCATACATGTACGTCTAGTCTAGCTTCATACATGTAAGTCTAGTCTAGCGTCATACATGTACGTCTAGTCTAGCTTGATACATGTACGTCTAGTCTAGCTTCATACATGTAAGTCTAGTCTAGGTTCATACATGTACGTCTAGTCTAGCTTCATACATGTAAGTCTAGTCTAGCTTCATACATGTACGTCTAGTCTAGCTTGATACACGTAAGTCTAGTGTAGCTTGATACATGTAAGTCTAGTCTAGCTTGATACATGTAAGTCTAGTCTAGGTTCATACATGTAAGTCTTGTCTAGGTTCATACATGTAAGTCTAGTCTAGCGTGATACATGTAAATCTAGTCTAGCTTCAAACATGTAAATCTAATCTAGTTTGATACATGTAAATCTAATCTAGCTTCATACATGTAAGTCTAGTATGGCTTCGTACATGTAAGTCTAGTCTAGCTTGATACATGTAAATCTAGTCTAGCTTCGTACATGTAAGTCTAGTCTAGCTTCAAACATGTAAGTCTAGTCTAGCTTGATACATGTAAGTCTAGTCTAGCTTCATACATGTAAGTCTAGTCTAGCTTCATACATGTCAGTCTAGTCTAGCTTCATACATGTAAGTCTAGTCTAGCTTGATACATGTAAATCTAGTCTAGCTTCGTACATGTAAGTCTAGTCTAGCTTCAAACATGTAAGTCTAGTCTAGCTTGATACATGTAAGTCTAGTCTAGCTTCATACATGTAAGTCTAGTCTAGCTTGATACATGTAAGTCTAGTCTAGCTTGATACATGTAAGTCTAGTCTAGCTTCAAACATGTAAGTCTAGTCTAGCTTGATACATGTAAGTCTAGTCTAGCTTGATACATGTAAGTCTAGTCTAGCTTCATACATGTAAGTCTAGTCTAGCTTCATACATGTAAGTCTAGTCTAGCTTGATACATGTAAATCTAGTCTAGCTTCGTACATGTAAGTCTAGTCTAGCTTCAAACATGTAAGTCTAGTCTAGCTTGATACATGTAAGTCTAGTCTAGCTTCATACATGTAAGTCTAGTCTAGCTTCATTCATGTAAGTCTAGTCTAGCTTCATACATGTAAGTCTAGTCTGGCTTCATACATGTAAGTCTAGTCTAGCTTGATACATGTAAGTCTAGTCTAGCTTCATACATGTAAGTCTAGTCTAGCTTCATTCATGTAAGTCTAGTCTAGCTTCATACATGTAAGTCTAGTCTGGCTTCATACATGTAAGTCTAGTCTGGCATCATACATGTAAGTACAACATATGACTTCAATTTCTACTGCTCTTATTATCATATGTACACACACAGAGGCACACACTGCCACCCTCTAACACACACACACACACACACACACACACACACACACACACACACACACACACACACAACCTAAACACGTACGCACACACACACACAACCTACACATGTACGCACACACACACACACACACACCCTCACACACACACACAACCTACACACGTACGCACACACACATACAGCTACCCCCTAACACACACACACACACACAACCTACACACGTACGCACACACACATACAGCTACCCCCTAACACACACACACAACCTACACACGTACGCACACACACATACAGCTACCCCCTAACACACACACACACACACACAACCTACACACGTACGCACACACACATACAGCTACCCCCTAACACACACACACACACACACACAACCTACACACGTACGCACACACACATACAGCTACCCCCTAACACACACACACACACACACACACACACACACACACACACACACACAACCTACACACGTACGCACACACACATACAGCTACCCCCTAACACACGCACACACACACACACACGTCCTCCGTCCACAAGAATGCATGTGCACATTGAGCAAGAGTACTTCAGTAAAAGCGCGGGGTGGGGTGGGGTGGGGGTGGGGTGGGGGGGTGGTGGGAGGGGGGCTGACGGTAAAGAAAATAATGCTGTAATAGGAAGAAAACACAAGCCGGCAGGATCAGGCGCTGGATGTATTTATTAGGATGGATGTCATGGAAATGGATAGGAGGTGTCCTGGTGGCCTGGCAGACCCACGTCCATATAATGCGCTCCAGTTGTTGTGTTTTGGGCTTTTTTGGGGTTTTTTTTTTTTTGTTTCCTGACCTTTTGTATGTTTTTGCAACTCGCAGTCTCCCATCTTTCTTGTCTCTCTTCTGCGTCCCCGCAGACACAGAAAATATACAACAGCCTATTAAATGCGTTCTCAAAAGACGAGATTGAAAGGATCGGATCAAGAGATAAATGCTAATATGAACCTTCTGCTCCATCCAATTTGTGCCGCTAACGGCTTGCGTTTCTGCTGCCGCTTCTGATATGAAACATGGGCTCTGGACGGCGTTCCTGACGTCTGCTCAGATGGCGGGAGATAAACCATGCAGAAATGTTGGTTCATATGTTGCAGAACACCAACAGCTTGATGAAGCTGGAGGTGATTAATTACTTGGTGAGGTCTTTTATCACCTGACTCACGGTGAGGTCCAAAAGTACACTTCCAAGAACCGGTTTCGTCATCCATCACAAACGAACACAAACTTTTCCCCCAGCTGATATATATCTGAAGCAGCATGGCCTCTGACAAAGGATTTTGCTGAGATTAATAGAAAGACCTACGCTGTGGCCTCCGGTTGCCTCCACTACTGCTCGTATTCCGTCCGGTATTGATTCTCCAAGTTTGGGCGGGCAGAGTTTGAGAAGCCGGATTATTCCCGTGACAGTGGATGTTTCTGTTCACCTTTTGAAATGTTCAGGAGATATGACACGGATGTTGAACGGGGTGAAGGTCTGCCGATCAGGAATCGTGAATCAGGAACAATTGTGAAGAAACGAAATTCCACTCCCTCCAGCCAGTGGTGGATCTAGAGAGTTTTTCCTGGGGCGGCAACAGGGGTGGCAAGACTGTGTCCCAGAGGTGGCAGCTGCCACCCCTTTGCCACCCTGTAGATCCGCGCCTGTGAGGGGGAGGGGGATTCTAAATCGGCGACTTCTGTTTGAGATGAGTTTGGTGGGGGTCTCATTGACCTTCACCATGCATGTACATAAAATATACTTTAAAAACATATTATCTGATTTATAAATGGGGTGGCAAGACTGTGTCCCAGAGGTGGCAGCTGCCACCCCTTGCCACCCTGTAGATCCGCCCCTGCCTCCAGCCCACAGCAGTGCGGCACAGAAGACAAAAATACACATCCCAAACTTCTCAAAAATGACACCACCAAAAACATACAAAAACAGATAGAACAAAGAAGAAAAAAGAAACAAAAGAAACAAAAACAGTTAACAACACAGTGCACTCAGTGCAACACAGTCCAAAAATTCCACTGTCCAAGAGAAGGAACGCCAGCCAGGATGACTGGGAACTGCCGGTCTGCATGGGCTAGCAGCTAGCTTAGCCTGCCCCGCTTCCATGTCATGGCAGACCGCCCTCGGTGTTTCCTCCTCGGGCACAGCTCCGGCAGGGCCGTGGTCCCTGAGCCCACAGGACGCAGCAGACCAAGTTCTCCCAGCCGATCCAGCGCCAGCTCTCCCAGCCATCCAACGAAGTCCACCGACGTGGACAAAGACACTGCATGGACGGTACTGGGTGAGGCCGCCGCAAACGTGAATCCGCGCCGCCATCTTTCCAGTGTGGGAAGATTAGCAGGAAGATGTGGGAAGATGTTAAACGGGGTGAAGGTCCGCAGGCTGTGAAGGGAAACCCCATACAAGTCAACACAGAGTGCTTTTCCTTGGACTTGAAATGGAGCTGGCAAGGCTTTTGGAGTGTGTTTCTGATCACTGCCTTTCTGGTAAATTAACCTTTTGAAGCAGAAGAGATGCCGCGTCTCTGTGGAATACAGCAATACCTGTCTTTGGGCAGGATGTATTTGACCCTGTTCAGGTCACCAACTCTGGAAAACAGCCCAGAAACCATGTCTGACTGCAGGTTTTATGCACTGTTGGATGAAAGGTTCATGCAGCCGTATCCTCGCGTAAGACCTAAGATTGCAACCACAAACTTCAAATGTTGATCCATCAGTAAACAAGTCTTTCCTCCGCTCTTTAGAAGTGAAATGTTGGCCTGCTTTAGGAGGAGGATCGTTGTAGGCCTGCTCTACACAGGGTGGCCAGAGCATAGGGAAGGGACGGGCAATCCGCTTTGACAGAGGGGCATTTTGTTCACCTCGCAAAGCTTTTATTAAGTGTATAATTAACATTATCGTGTTTCATGAACGAAATAAACCACGACGGAGAGGCAGGCAGGGACGGACTGGGACTAAAAAAAAAACGGCCCTGGACTTTTTCACCCAGACCAGTCCACCACAACCAGCCCGCGGATGTTCCAGCACCCCCGCCCCGTCGACCCCATTCTCATCGGCGCACACACAAACACACCAGCCCCTAATACCACCACTTATAAGCACAATGGATGGAAAAACAGACCTATTTTAAGAGCGAGTGGAAGGTTTGTCACAAGTAGCCCCCCGCCCCCCAACCACACACCCACTAACACAAAGTTTGTGTAACTATCCTTGTTAGGACAATGCATTGACTTCCATTCATTGTGGACAGCCTAAGCCAACCCTTAACCCTGACCTTGACCTAAACTCATTTCAAGCACCCGGGTGGCGTGGCGGTCTATTCCGTTGCCCGGCAACACAGGGATCGCCGGTTTGAATCAACGTGTTACCTCCGGCTTGGTCGGGTGCCCCAAATGACACGATTGGGCCGTGTCTGAGGGTGGGAGGCCGGATGTGGGTATGTGTCCTGGTTGCTACACTAGCGCCTCCTCTGGGCGGTCGGGGTGCCTGTTCGGGGGGAAGGGGGAACTGGGGGAACAGCGTGATCCTCCCACGCGCCACGTCCCCCTGGTGAAACTCCCCACTGTCAGGTGAAAGGAAGCGGCTGGCGACTCCACATGTATGGGAGGAGGCATGTGGTAGTCTGCAGCCCTCCCCGGATCAGCACAGGGGGTGGAGCAGAGAAGAGTGGGGTAATTGGCCAAGTAAAATTGTGGAGAAAAATGGGGGACAACCCCCCCCCCGAAAAAAAACAACCCTAAACTCCACTCACACCTTACCCCTAACGCCTCACTAGGCCCGAACTTTGATCCCAATGAGGACTACTGGTCCCAACAAGGTTAGTGTTCACACCGGAAAAGATCTCAAAAAGGTAAGAGAAACGCGCACACGCCTGCACTTAAGGCAGCAATTACAGTGTGGTTGGGCACAGAGAAAATCAAAGTCAGGTGCCCGTCCAAGACCAGGTTCTGAAACACAACCAAAATAGGTAACTATAGTTGTAATGGCCTAGAGTCAGTAAATAGTGATAAAAAAACAATTTGAGAATATGTAGTCAGTGCGTCTTTGTGTCGTTTCTCCGTCTAGTATGGTAACTAAGATTGCTATTGGCAGCACGACCGCTAGAGGTCGCGTAACTTTAAAAGGTAGCTATAGGTGTAGTAAACTTCTTGTACAAACGACCTATGGGGTCGTTTTTTTGGTGGAGGACAGGCGCGCGCGCACACACACACGCACACGCACAGTCCCATACACTTGCTTGCTTGCTGGTAGTCCATCGAGTCCGATGCTGACGTCCCTCCTCGTTAACGGTGTGTCCTTTGATAGAGTGCAGTTCTTGATCCGCATTATTGCACGTTGGGCATATGATGTCTGAGTCAGTGGGGGCAGGCATGGTTGTGTGTCTCCTCAGTCTTTTCTGGTGTTTCTTCACATTCCTCTCATCTCCAGCTGTTCTATACCTCTGTGGCAGACCTCCCGCCAGTTGGAACGGCTGATGGCAGCTTGCTCCAGTCTCAAGGGGTCGATACAGCACTTCTTCAGCAAGGTTTTTAGCTGGTCTTTGTATCGCTTCTTCTGACCACCTGCGGACCGGCGGCCCAGATGAAGCTGTCCATACAGGACTTGACGTGGCACGCACGCACGCACGCACGCACGCTCACACACACCAGACGCAGCAACATCAGCATAAAAATCCAGTTGTACACCCAACAAAAACTATACCCAGTAAACAAGAATACTGTAACGTACGTGGATAAGAAGACACGCTGGCCGCTGGCTCGCGGGTGTGACCCTTTAGTCGAGCGGTTAGCGACGTCCCCTGCGGTGCGGGGGATACGGGTTCGCTTCCCGGCCGCGGCAGTTCCTGTGGTTGCGTTGCCCCCCGAATTCGCTGAAATAGGCAATAGATTACCACAGTCCGACATGGTAAATTAGCCTACTTTTGATGATTACTGCAGGAGACGACGGGGCTTGGTGTTGAACACTGAAATTATGTCATTATAGTCCAACGAGCCAGTCAGTTCCCTTTCAAAGGAGAGCAGGGACAAAGAGTTCCGTCTGTGTATCATCATTGATGCTCTGAAGCCAGTTTTATCCGACTGACAGCTGAAAGGAGTCTTTCATTAGGCGGAGCGGGAGTGGAATCTGATGGGGATACTGGGAACGGAAGGACGGGGGATTAGAATCACCAGGAAGGCATTCGTTACTTTCTTAAGTGGCACAAGGTTGATGGGTAGAATTTAAGAAATAGGGTAAAATGGCAAGATGTTACACACTCTTGTACAGTAGGTGGCGGTATGTTTGCGACCCGCCAGTAAACCAAGAGAAGAAGAAGAAGAAGCAGAGTCTTTCGTCAGTACAGCTGTCGACGGGGAAAGGGCTGAGTTAGCAGCCACGTACGTGTCCTTACTTTTTTTATTCGTCCGTCGCAGCGGCGAGGACCATCTAGTCATGCTGCGATGGATGACTGGTGACTTGCGCGATGATTAAGGTGAGGAAGAGTTGCGCATCATCAACCCCACTCTCTCGTCCGAGACCACCTGCTACCGTTGGCAAGACTATGGAGACGACTGGCAACGGAGACGGATGCAGATTGCTCCTCAGGGTTTCTTCCCGAAGCCTTTCCCGTAGACGAGTATACCCGCAAGGCAGCGGAGGTTTAAATCAGAGTTGTCCTTCTCCCAGATGAACTGCCTGTCGAGGCCAACGAGTCCAATCGACCCACCCGGTTATACCGCCGGGAACCCGGTCGCCCCCGCAGAAGACTTTGTGAAAACAGGAGGTACCACTAGAAGGTGCTGCTGCGGACACATTTGCGTAGGAGCAGCCATACGCTAAGGTCCTGATGGACCCGTGGCGATCACTACACCAGGAAGCCAGAGGCCACCGCACCGCTTCGCATTCCTTTTGGCAAGTAGGACATCTGGCCCAATACTCACCACCTCCCTCACCACGTGTCCTTACTACTTGACACCTGTAGAGGAGAAACTGGAGCAGAAGAGGGTTGAGAATGAGCTGAATACTCTTCCTCCTGCTCCTCACAATCTCTCTGTGTGACAAACTTAAGCAACCTGCTTTGTTTTGCCTTGATTTTTTTTCTTAACCTAAATTAAAAGCAGCTAGCTAGCATGAAGTAGGCTTCTGTTCTTCTGTGTAGTGGGCGGGCTGTACACAGTGAAAGAGGAGGGGCTGCTCACAATCTGGCATTTGCGAAATGCACTGCTGCTCAAAAAATCTGACCTATCATCATCTGGTAAACAAGAAGCAAGGAACAAGAACTGTTCTATGTTTATTGGCCGCACATTCAGATAACTGAAACAGTATTCATTGAGTGCTACTAGCTGGATGATCCAGCAAAAACGGAAGCCCTCTGATGGGGTGGGCCTAAAGCCGGGATCAGACTACACGATATTTGTAGCTTTCATGATGGCCGCCATGTCAGATTAGGTAGTCATAGTACCATAAATTCTTGCCGTGTCTTGGCCGGGAGACTGGCAACACAACATGTATGACCCCGACCAATCATTGTATGCTGCCCTTCACGATCTTGCGCCAGTTCATAGGTCGTCGGGAAGGAGGGTCAAGAAATTGTCAATCATGGCTACAGAAACATTAGGTGTAATGCTGGCGGTGTTGTGTTCTGAAAAGAAAGAACAACGATCGTGGACGCTCTTGTGGCTAGCGCTACTGGGGAATGCTAACCTAGCATACATAGCTTAACCAGCTACTCACCAGGTTGCTGAAGTGCCTCCGCTGTTTCTCTCCAACACTTAGCCTAGCTGTCCTGACTCTGTCACGGTCCTCCCTCTAGGAAACGTCTAACAGGTCTGTAGGGGTATTGGTGCCGCTGCTCAGCAAAAATTTCCTCAGTTTCATCGTTCCACGTGACAGCAGCAACAGCAGCGTCGCTTCCTCTTTGCCATGTTTACATATGTGCGCCAGAGAGCATTCTGTCATCCTATTGGTCGACGCCATGGAACACGTGGTTGCAGATGTAAGATTAGGCGGGAAAATACAAAAAATTCTGACACGCTCGACTTTTCCCCGGAGTGTCGTGGGGCGGCCCAGACGTCACATCGCTGTTCTTCAGTGTCACACTACACAGGGTAAAGACGGCTGTTCGTCATCCCTGACGTTCATAATCAGGCCCGACGCTGGAAATTAGTCGGCGATGACAAAATCGAAATCTTAAAGACAGACCAGTCTGTAATAGCTAAACAATCACTAAGCCTCCCCATAGCCTGGGGAGACCATTGTTTCACCACCCTAGTACTTGGTTTTGAGTGTTTCAATTTTTGACAATACTTGGGGATTAGAAAAATCATGTTATGATCAGACTGTCCCAGGGGTGCCCAAGCCATGGAATGAAACGCATCAGAGATGACACTGTAACATCGATCTAGCACTTTTTCGTACCTGGTGGCGACATGGATCTGCTGTTTAAACTTTGGTAGAGTCTTTTTCAGGGTGACATGGTTGAAGTCACCGAGTATAAGCACCGCTGGGTCTGGGCGCAAGTTTTCAGCAGCCATAACATGGCTCGCTAACTTCTGGGATTCAGCTGACACCCCAGCTTGTGGTGGAACGTAGACAGCGGTCAGTACCTACCTCCCACGGTAGATAGAAAGGGCATGGACTTGATGATGAGTCTAACTCCGTAGGCGCAGTGTTTCTCAACCGGGGGTCCGCGGACCCCTAGTGGTCCGTGGTGTAATTGCAAGGGGTCCGTGAAAATAAAATATCTTTAAAAAAAGATCCTATGACATTTATAGAAATAGGATTATTTTACTCAAATGTGACTGAGACCTTTATCTACCTAAACTATAAAGGGTAACAGGACTGTTTTCTCTAATTACATCTGTTTCACAAGCGTAATTTATTGTATTTTACTGAGATCTCGCTCCCGTTTGCATTGTTAAAAGTTACTGCATAAGAATTCTGTTTTGTTACATATATCTGAAAGTTACTGCATAAGAATTCTGTTTTGTTAACTATATCTAAGTTACAACTGAAAGCTCTTATTTTTGCCCCAAAGAGTGAATAAATGCTATAATGCAATTTAAAATGCAGTTTCTACTGTTTCTACAAATTGCAAACCCCCTCCCCCAAGATCAGGTGGAGGGGTCCTCAGGGTAGATCAAAAATACGCAGGGGTTCCAGGACCCCAAAAAGGTTGAGAACCACTGCCGTAGGGCATGACCTTGAGAGAGTTTGGGTGTTTGTACACCACCTCTGATTGATATAAAAACACACACCTCCAGCTTGTTTGAGTCCTCCGTGCAGTCATCCCAGTGCAGGGGAAGGCCTTCTTTGTGCAGTGTGGAGTCTGGAATTTGTGGGTTCAGCCAAGTTTCTGAAAAGCACAGAGTAGTTTGCAATGTCATGTCTGCTGTGTATGAAGATATTGAGCTCATCTTGTTTGTTAACCAGGGAGCGAACGTTGGACAGTATTATACTTGGAAGCGGTGTCTGATGTTTACGATGGTGAAGCCGGACTAAGAATCTGGCTCTCCTCCCCCGCTTCTTGTGCTGCAGATGTTGGCAGCTGTTGCTAACGCTGTCCCTTGACTCGGCATCTCCGGTAACAAAATCGCTTGAGGAGTATTCCAGCTTTGGTTGTAAGTTACTCATGGGTTGTCGAGTATGAAGCAATGCAGCATATCACGTTTTATTTGGCAGTCGACACGTTCAATCTGCAAAACATTAAACAAACAAACAAACAAACAAACAGACAGGTAGAGCAGGACCATGTCACCATATCACCTTGTAGAGTCCATTCTTTGAGAGAGAATTGAAAATGGTTAGGTGGAGAAGTAGGGTCAGACATAGTGACCGATAGTGTTACAGGATTAGCATGCCTCCATGGTGATCTATGTTGGTGTACAAATGTTCAGGTAGTTTAATCAATAAGCCACGGGTGCGAATACTGATACTGCCTCATAAACACGTTAGCTTGATGTACTTTCTCCAGATGGTGTTTTTGCTTTAGATCTGCCCGATTTTGCTTTAGATGAATGTGCCTTGGTTTCTGAAACTCTCTGTGGTGTGTTGCACTGCACACCCTTTATCGCCTTTCCGGAGAACAATTGGATCTAGAAATCCTGCTGCCAGAAGTATCATTTTTCAAAATTAAAGTCCCTTCAATAGCAACGGTAACAAATAGAGGACCGCGTCAGTTAGGTTAATATCAGATATAAGTTGTTAGAAGACCAAAACAACCCATGCTGTGGGTAAATAATTTAAGTTAAAGTAAAGCCAAAGTAGAAGTACAGTTAAAAGACAAAACTTTTTCATCCATGTGTGTGAATTGTTGACTCATACACATGCTTTACTTTGAATGCATGTCTGATTTTTCCCTTTTTCTCCCAATTGATCCCCATTTTAGTTCGAACACCCACCCTCGTACTGCATGCGTTCGCCAACTGCATCTCTCCGGCCGGCAGTCTGGAAGGAGTCGCCTCGCCCCTTCCGCGACAAGGCGACTCCAGGCCGAACCACTGCTTTTCCACACCACACCACACCGAAGACAGTACTGCCAATTACTGCTGCTTCATCGAGTCCGGCCATAGTCGGATCTGACGAGACCGGGGCGCGAACCCCTGTCCCCAGTGGGCAACTGCGTCGACGCAAAGCCGATGCTTAGACCGCTACACCACCGCGGACAACCATGCACGTGATTTAAAATTAATAACTCATACAACTAAGATATCGGTCTCCAAAAGTCAGGTTTTAAGCAGAATTGACAATTTCATTGGCACCGCCATTAAAACATAAATTAATGGCTTAAAGTAATGGGATGGCAGCTCATTACATCAGCTGTTTGTTAAAGGCCACTGTTGGTCTGATTCATACTGGCTGCCTTCCCGGTCACTTCCCACCATCTGGTCTGTGGAAGCTGATCTGGGCTTTACGTGTTTTGTCTCCTCTGTAGTGAAAGGTGACACCGGTGGAGTTTCTCAGCATTGAGTCTATGTGACGTCACACATCGCTCTCCGAGCAGACTGCATGGCGCCCCTAGTGGCGTTACAACGGACCTACAGAAACACTCGCTACTGTATCACTAATGGACGAACAGGACTCAAACGTTTCATTCAGGCTCGCCACCAACCCATGCACGTATCCGTTTTACATTTACTTTAAGTTATACTTCATTTTACTTGTTTGCTTGTTGGGGACAGCATTAGTTGGCATTTTTACAGGTGTTGAAAAGCATCTTAAATTCGAGTGACAGCACGTCGCCATCAATCCGGGAGGGGACCAAAAAAAACAAACAAAACAGGAAACATCTCAAAAACATTCCAGGAAACCCTGGAATGTTTCTGAGAATGGGACTCTGACAGCGGGGACCCGCTGAAGGACACAGTGAAGTTATTGTGTGTGGTGGGGGTGGGGGTGGGTGGGGGATGGGTGGGGGGGTGTCTCCTGTGATCAATTGGCGAACTACCCATGCTGTCTCCCTGCCTTCCACCCCATGTATGCTGGGGTTGACTGTAGGTAAACTTAATGGATGGGGGAATGGATGGATTTTTTTTTAAATTATTTTTTTATTTTGAAACAGCAGTGTATGGAGTTTGAGACTGTCCTCCACCGTGGAGGACTACCTATGGGGTCGTTAGGTACCCCGGAAGTTGGAAGTTGTTACGAAGCAATTCTATTGGTCACATTTACATTTCCGCTAGCTAGGGACTAACGTGTCTTATTAGTAGTTTACAGTCGTCACCCTCTCCCGGAAGCGCGCCCTCGCGCTTTGTTATTCCCGCGCTCCGAAGAGACTTCTGAGGATCTGCCCACTTCCGGATCCCGCCGCTGCCACCAATGTAACCGGTTATTTTCTTGCCCGGTGCGGGATTCGATACGGGGTGTACTGCACCACAAGGCGACATCACTAACCGCTCGGCTAAAGGGTCGGACCCGTTAGCTAGGGGGCTAACGTGTCTTATTAGTAGTTTACAGTAGCGACTCGTTACACCGGAAATGAAAAGCATAGCGTGGCCCGAATGCGGAAATGGACCGGAAGTGCCGCGTAAACTCGTCTACAGCGGTTGAGGTAAGCAACTACAAAAGCGTTCAAGGCTTGGACGCTAGTGGATTTCAATAATTCTTCTTAAATATGCCCATTTCTAGCACTTTTTTCCAGTCGTAAATTGCTGCAATATCTACCTCTATCCACAGGTACGTAGCTACGTCTTTCCGACAGTAGAAACGTGTAAAGGTCAGAGTTCATGTATGTCAGTAACAACCGCAGACAACGTTTATATCCGTTTACATTCATTAAACACCAATAGAGGGCAAGTCAAGTCAAGTCAAGTCAGTTGTATTTGTGTAGCCCAACATCACAAATTACACATGTGCCTCAGCGGGCTTTACAGCAACACAACATGCTGTCCTTACACCCTTTCATTGGGTAAGGAGCACCTCCCTAAAACCCTTTAACAGGGAGAAAGCTCAGGGAGAGCAGCAGAGGAGGATCTCTCGCCCAAGACGCACAACGTGCCATGATGTCGTGTTTACACAACTTACACAATACAGCATTGAAAGAGGATAACACAGTTATAATGGACTTATACAATGTATGAGGAATATGATGAGGAGGATGCCAAGCAGTGTGCAGACGCCACCGGAACAGCCCAGGACCCGAGCCACGCCACCACCGTCACCATGTCGTATCACTTAAGAAGAACAACAAAAAACAGGATAACAAAAGTTATATGGATTTCTAAATCCATTGGAGCGGTCCCCAGAAAAGGGGGTGACATCATGTGCACCTCTCTAAAACATCTAAAGCTCGTGGCAGTCTATTCCGTTGCCTACCAACACGGGATCATGGTTCGAGTCCCCGTGTTACCTCCGGCTTGGTCGGGCGCCCCCACAAACACAATTGGCCGTGTCTGCGGGTGGGAAGCCGGATGTGGGCATGTGTCCTGGTCGCTGCACTAGCGCCTCCTCTGGTCGATCACGGCGCCTGTTGGGGGGGGGGCTGGGGGGAATAGCGTGATCCTCCCACGCGCTACGTCCCCCTGGTGAAACTCCTCACTGTCAGGTGAGAAGAAGTGGCTGGTGACTCCACATGTATGGGAGGAGGCATGTGGTAGTGTGCAGCCCCTCCCCGGATCAGCAGAGGGGGCGGAGCAAGGACCGGGGTGGCTCGGGAGAGTGGGGTAATTGGCCAAGCACAACTGGGGAGAAAAGGAGGGGGGGGGAAACCCACAAAAAAATCTAAACCTCAGAAAAATGTTAAACTGGTATGAGTTCTGTTGACTTCCGGATTTGCAGATTACTGTGACACTCTGGGGACACGCGGCTGTGGTTGTAATAAAAAAGTTGTCGGTTTGAATCCGGCTGCCGCTGACGTGAGTGTGTTTCCAGAAACAGATGATCTGATGCAGGTTATAAGCACCTGTCGCCAGTTCAATGTCACCTTTGTGTTTGTAAGCGGAAAACATCCCTGGTCCAGAGACAATGGTGCACATGATCCGCAGTGCTGATGAATGCCCGTGACGTCAAACTTCAGTGACTTCCAAGGGAATAATGAACCGCCTCCTGTTTGCCAGAAACACTCATTGTTTGGGTAGTCCAAATCGGAATCTTTGTTTTCCAGATTCTGGTGCAGCCCAAGACACACACTCACCGTTACCAGTGTCTCTAAGACGTCACTGGACCCAGTAATAACGGGACATGAGTGGGGAAAGGACTGATATGAACACCTTTTGTGGATTTGGACACACTTTGCACAAAGTATTGCTCATAAAGGCTTAATGAGGCTCCATTAACATGAGTTGGTGGCTTTATAAACATTCATAAGTAAATATCGCATGAAACTTTCTTAGTATGTAACATGCAGTACCAGAATGTGACGTCATAGCTGATAGGTCATTGTCCCAGCTTGCTGTTTCTGCAGACTGACAGTCTTTTCCCACCTCATTGTGCGAATCTGCATGACGCATCTATGAATAAATAAGAAGAAATAACTTGTGTTATCAGGAAGCAGGGCCAGTTGTTTGTCATCTCGCTCCATGCACCTGCACACATGAAATGAGAGGAAATGTCGTTTCTCCCAGCCCACAGCAGTGCAACACAAAGACAAAACCACATCCAAACCACAAAAACAAAACTACAAAAACACATATATCCAACATATTAAAAAACAATCACTGTCCATGGGAACGAACGCCAGCCAGGATGACTGCCAGAACTGCCGGTCTGCATAGGCTAGCAGTTAGCTTAGCCTGTCCCGCTCCCGCGTCCTGCCAGACCGCCCTCGGTGTTATCGGAACTGCCGGTCTGTATGGGCTAGCAGTTAGCTTAGCCTGCCCTGCTCCCGCGTCCTGTCAGACCACCCTCGGTGTTTCCGCCTCAGGCACAGCTCCAACCAGGGCCGTGGTCCCTGGGCCCACAAGTCGAAGCAGACCAAGCTCTCCCAGCCGATCCAGCGCCAGCTCTCCCAGCCATGAAATGAAAACACAAACTTAGATGCAGACGTGGACAAAGACACTGCATGGACGCTACTGGGTGAGGCCGCCATCTTCCCACACCGGAAGCGGAACTTTGTGTTACTTACAACTCATTCAGAGACGTTTCATGTAGGATCCCACCGCACGTTTGAAATCACACCTCTTTTTTTAAAAAATTCGTCGAGCTAATGTGTTGTTTTATAATCCATTCCTAGAGCCTTAATGTAGAATCCTGCTGTATAGCCTTCAAAGTTAAATCTCAATCAGCTTTCCAAAAGTTGAGGAAAGGGCCTAAACTCCATACACAGATGCTATCTGCATTTAGCCTTTAGCCAGGTGACATTGATTAGCTCTCATTTTGGGATAGCTTTTCCTAAGAAAGCATTATGTCTCCCTCTTTGAACTATGGCTGTTTGCTTCTTAGAAGGGGTTGTTTGCTACAGTAAACACCTGGTCTTTCATCGGCAAGTAGTGTGTCATGGCCACATGCATCAGATGAATTGTTCGCCTCGTATCAAGATAGAACGTTTTCAAGGTTTCTTTGGCTGCAGGCATGCCAGGAATCTCTCAGCTGCACTTTTTTTCCTGCGAGAAACCCAGAATCCCCGTCAGTAAGACTGTTAACGAAGGAAATGTCATAGGAAATGTGGGAAGTATGTCAATGAGGCTCTGTGTCAGAGGGCCTTTCCACTGGGAATTTTAAAGGAATTTTATGAAATGCTACCTTTCTGCCCTCACGATATGACAGCATGACTGTGTTATGCGTTAGAGAATAGAATATGTCTAAACTCTCCATCCTGCTTGCAAAAATGAGCCGAGACAAGTTTGGCCTTGTGACAAAGTGTGTGAGAACTCGCTAGAGGCCCCAAATCGGAAATTTGTCCCAGACAATAATCACAAATACAATCAATACAATGGTCGATACCCCCTATTCTTAAATGTTCTACTCGGATGAGGGAAAAACGCTACCAGAAAACCATATGGGGGGGGGGGGCGCTGGAAGGGCAACAGAAGAGGGACCACTCTTCCAGGACAGACAGGCATTTTGTGTCGAGTAACCGAAGGGCAATGTACAAATAAAGAATTCCACAAAATGCTAATTAATGCCCACCAACACGGGGATCATCTGTTCGAATCCTCGTGTTGCCTCCGGCTTGGTCGGGCGCCCCTACAGACACAATTGGCCATGTCTGCGGGTGGGAAGCCGGATGTGGTATGTGTCCTGTCCGCTGCACTAGCGCCTCCTCAGGTCTCTGGACGGTCGGGGCGCCTGTTCGGGGAAGAGGGGGAACTGGAGGGAATAGCGTGATCCTCCCACGTGCTATACGTACCCCTGGCGAAACTCCTCACTGTCAGGTGAAAAGAAGCGGCTGGTGACACGACATGTATGGGAGGAGGCATGGGGTAGTCTGCAGCCCTCCCCGGATCGGCAAAGGGGGTGGAGCAGCGACCGGGACGGGTCGGAAGAGTGGGGTAATTGGCCCGTACAATTGGGGAGAAAAGGGGAAAATTTTAAAAAAACAATTGCTAATTAATGCATGATATTAACAATTAAAACATAAATTATAGTGGGGCAATTAAACCCATCAATGTGAACTCACACCTTGTTTGGGTGATTACCTACAATACATAATTGGAACATAATTAATGGGCATAATTTTCTCCATTAAGCCGAACTGACCAGAAATTAAGGTGTTGTAATGTGATGTGATGCAATATGATGCGATGTGATGTGATGTGCTGTCATATCATGTCATGTGATATTTAAAGAGTGGACCTTCACGCCACTAAAACGGTGGCATTTGATTATCTATAATAATAATAATAAGGCCATTTAGCAACCAGCAGTATCTGGTTTCTGTCCTGTGGCAGGATTAAAACATATCAGCAACTTAAAGAGGAAATAAATAACAACAACAATAATAATGATAATAATAATGTTAATAATAATAATACATTTTATTTGCACAGCGCTTTTGAAAGTACTCACAGACACTTTATATATGTTAAAATGAACATAAAGCAAACACACCAAAAACATAAAACACACAACATTTATCATGCATTAAAAGCAATCCGGATGAGATGAGTCCCCCCCCCCCCTTTTCTCCCCAATTGTACTTGGCCAATTACCCCACTCTTCCAAGCCGTCCTGGTCTCTGCTCCACCCCCTCGGCCGATCTGGGGAGGGCTGCAGACTACCACATGCCTCCTCCGATACAAGTGGAGTCACCAGCCGCTTCTTTTCACCTGACAGTGAGGAGTTTCACCAGGGGGACGTAGCAGGTGGGAGGATTACGCTATTCCCCCCAGCCCCCCCCCCCCGAACAGGTGCCCCGACCGACCAGAGGAGGCGCTAGTGTAACGACCAGGAAACATACCCACATCCAGCTTCCCACCTGCAGACATGGCCAATTGTGTCTGGTTGATGCTAGAGCCAACGGGGTGTAGGCATGGAATTAGCCGTGATTGGTTGTTGGTTAGGGTTAGGGGTTAAACTCTTTTTGAATTTCCATTGTTAGCAAGCGTTAACGTTAGTTGTCGTTACAGTACGATATGGCAATGTTAAGGTCAGTTGTAAGCTAGCTAGCTAAATGTTTCAGAGCACATCATTTGTTTCAGGTCAGTGCGCTTCGAGGTTCCGCGCTGTCTATTGGCTTACGCAACAGCCAATTACGGCTACTTCCGTGCCTACACCCCGTTGGATCTAACATCAACCATTGTGTCTGTAAGACGCCCAACCAAGCCGGAGGTAACACGGGGATTCGAACCAGCGATCCCTGTGTTGGCAGGCAGTGGAATAGACCGCTATGCTACCCGGACGCGCAATGTCACATGTATATCAGCCAAAACATTAAAGCCACTGACAGGTAAGTGAATAATATTGATTATCTTGTTCCAATGGCACCTGTCAAGGGGTGGGATATATAAGGCAGCAAGTGAACAGTCAGTTCCTGAAGCCGACGTGTTGGAAGCAGGAAAAACAGGCAAGCGGAAGGATCTGTCCAACCTTGACAAGGGCCAAACTGCAAAGGCCAGATGACCGGGCCAGAGCATCTCCAGAATGGTAGGTCTTGTGGGGTGTTCCTGGTATGCAGCGGTCAGTACCCACCCAAAGTAGTCCAAGGAAGGACAACCGGAGAACCGGCGACAGGGTCATGGGTGCCCCCAAAGGTCATTGATACATGTGGGGAGCGAAGGCTAGCCCATCTGAACCGATCCCACAGAAGAGCCACTGTAGCCCAAATTGCTGGAAAAGTTAATACTGGCTATGATAGGCAGGTGTCAGAACACAATGCATCGCAGCCTGCTGTGCACGGGGATGCGTAGCCACAGACCAGCAAGAGTGCCCATGATTTCCCCCTGTCCACTGCCGAAGCACCAACAATGGGCACATGAGCATCAGAACTGAACCATGGAAGAATGGAAAAGGCGGCCTGGTCTGATGAATCATATCCTCCTCTACATCATGTGGACGGCCAGGTGCATGTGCATCATCTACCTGGGGAAGAGATGGCACCAGGATGCACTATGGAAAGAAGGCAAGCCGGCAGAGGCAGTGCAACACCCTGGACAACGTTCCACTGGGAAACCTGGGGTGCTGGCATTCATATGGACATCACCTTGACATGTACCACCTACCCAAACACCGCTGCAGACCAAGTACACCCCTCCATGGCAACGGCACTCCCCAATGTCAGCGGCCTCCTGCAGCAGGCGCCCCGCCACACTGCAAACACCGTTTAGGAATTGTTTGAGGAACATGACAAAGAGCTCAAGGTGCCGCCTGGCCTCCAAATTCCCAAATCCCAACTTAATCGAACATCTGTGGAATGCGCTGGAAAAACAAGAACTTTTAAGCCTCCAACTGCACATCTTATCTATGACTTAGCCAGGCATCAAGGGCAGACAAGATCGATTCGCCTGATGAGGCAACATTTTTTTTTGCTCAGGATGGAGCATCAGATTAGTCTATATGTCAAGTGCTGTCAGAAATGCATCTTGGCCAAGACACCAGATCTTTCCGCCAGAACTTCCCTTGAAAGTATCAGGACTTCCACTTCTATGGACTTGGTGTGTTTTGACTTTTGGAGTGCAGAGGATACCAAACGGCGTTCAGTGGATGTTCTTGTTCTGACAACTCACTTCACGACTTTGGCCAACGCATTTCCATGCACAAATCAAACGGCAAAGAAAGTTGCTAAGAAGTTATGGGATAACGTCCTTTGTGTGTATGGATTTCCCAAGCGCATTCATGCACATCAAAGAACCCAGCCATTGGGAATGCACAAGCCAGTGCATTCATTTTGCCGGTCCCAAACTCGGATAAACAGGAAGGGCTGCGCCAGGAAGGGCACCCAGCATAAAACCCTAGCCAAATCAAATATGTGGCTCATAAAAAAGATTTCCATACCAGATCGGTCGAGGCCGGGTTACCAATGACCACCACCGGTACTGTTGGCCAGCAAGGTGCCGGTAGAAACAATACTACTGTTGGGCGAAAGAGGAAGAGAGGGGGAAGGCATGTCCAGGGGCAGCTGGAGAAAAGGAAGGGTAGGAGTGTTGCGGTAAGAGTCGGAACTTTGAATGTTGGCACTATATCTGGTAAAGAGAGAACTGGTCGATATGATGGAGAGAAGGAAGGTAGATATACTTTGTGTGCAAGAGACCAGGTGGAAGGGGAGTAAGGCCATGAGCATGGTGTGGGTGGGGGGAGAAATGGGGAAGGGGTAATCCTCAAGGAAGAATATGTCAAGAGTGTGTGCTGGAGTTGAGGAGTGTGGGACAGAGTGATGAGTATGAAGCTGGAAATCGAAGGTGTATTGATGAATGTTGTCAGCGCATATGCCTCGCAAGTTGGGTGTGAGATGGAAGAGAAAGAAGAATTCTGGGGTGAGTCGGATGAAGTGGTGGAAAGTGTACCACACAAGGAGGAAAGAGTGGTGATTGGCGTGGGCCTCGATGGGCATGCTGGTGAAGGGAACAGAGGTGATGGGCCGGTATGGTGTCAAGGAGAGGAATGTGGAAGGACAGATGGCGGTGGATTTTGCGAAACAGATTTGGTGGATATGTATTTCAAGAAGAGGAGGGAACGCAGGGTGATGTATAGGAGTGGAGGAAAGTGCACACAGGTGGACTATATTTTATGCAGGGGGTGCAATCTGAAAGGGATTAGCGATTGCAAGGCGGTGACAGGGGAGAACGTATAGCTAGACAGCATGGGATGGTGGTCTGTGGGATGACTTTGGAGACCAAGAAGAGGGAGAGAGTGAAGGCAGAGCCAAGGATCAAATGGTGGAGGTTGAAGAGGGTAGACTGTTGTGTGGCGCTAAGACAGGAACTGGGTGGTAGTGAAGAGTTGCCGGGACCTTTATATTCACCTGTTGTTGCAGGTGCAAAACCTCCCTGATTGGAGACTGAATAACTGGATCAACAGGTGAATGTTCTGAGCTACGTGTCAAAATAGAAAACCAGCAGCACTGGAGGTACCCGAGTACCCGATTAAGAACCACGGATTTAGAAGAACTGAATAATAAGTAGAAGTATATAACACTTTATCATATTCAGTTTCAAATGTTGTAACTTTTATACATGATTGAGTTCCTATATGTTGATTAAAAATCATGTAGCATGCACACAAGCTTCAACTCCATAAAGCACTTTGAGTTACGTTTTGTGAATGAAAATGTCTGTGCAAACTAATTTTATTGTTTCCAGTTAAGTACAAGTGCCAGTCCTGGAGCACATTTTCCCCTTACTACAACTACTACTACCAGAGTGTTCATCTGTCTCAGTCTCAATCTGCCCCACAGAACTGTCAACATGCAGTAATCGCTTCATTGTGAAAACAGAGCTTGTAGGAGCCCCTATTCCCTCCAAAACAGGCTGAATTATTCAAGTCATGGTTTCGTTGTGTCACCACTGACGTCCCATGACGATACCGGTCCATGCTGACTCGATGAGATCATACTTCCTGCAGATTTTTCAGCAGCACATTCATGCGGTGAACATCTTTCTCCGGCTAACCTGGACCGTGCATCTACTACTACTACTACTACTACTACTACTACTACTACTACTACTACTACTACTACTACTACTACTACTACTACTACTGTCGGCTGCTCCCGTTAGGGGGCGCCACAGCGGATCATCTGTTTCCATCTCTTCCTGTCCTCTGCATCTTCCTCTGTCACGCCAGCCACCTGCATGTCCTCCCTCACCACATCCATAAACCTCCTCTTTGGCCTTCCTCTTCTCCTCTTCCCTGGCAGCTCCATATTCAGCATCCTTCTCCCAGTATACCCAGCATCTCTCCTCCACACATGTCCAAACCATCTCAATCTTGCCTCTCTTGCTTTGTCTCCAAACCGTCCAACCTGAGCTGTCCCTCTAATGTAATCGTTCCTAATCCTGTCCTTCTTCGTCACTCCCAATGAAAATCTTATCATCTTCACCTCCGCCACCTCCAGCTCCACCTCCTGTCTTTTCATCAGTGCCACTGTCTCCAAACCATACAACATAGCTGGTCTCACCACCATCTTGTAAACTTTCCCTTTAACTCTTGCTGGTACCCTTCTGTCACAAATCACTCCTGACACTCTTCTCCACCCACTCCACCCTGCCTGCACTCTCTTCTTCACCTCTCTCCTGCACTCCCCGTTACTTTGGGCAGTTGACCCCAAGTATTTAAACTTATTCACCTTCATCCCCTCTACTCCTTGCACCCTCACTATTCCACTCTCCTCCCTCTCATTCACGCATATGTATTCCATCTTGCTCCTACTGACCTTCATCCCCCTTCTCTCCAGTGCATACCTCCACCTCTCCACCTCTCTTAGTGGCTTTTCCCCTTACTGAATAGTCAAATCCAGGCCACAATGTTAATGTGCTGAGGCTATATAGGTGGTGAGGTATTTGCATAAATAGATGTGCATCAGAATGTGAGCATGAACGTACATGGAAGTGGGTGTATGCATTGAAAATGGGTAGCAGATAAGTCAGGAATGACAGAAAAGAGTGTATAAAATAACAGATCATTCAGGATGTCATTTCAAGCAGAGAAACATACATATGGGCCTGCACATCATATGAAGACCCCACAGATATAACATGTATTGTGGCCTATCATATGTGCTTGTACTGCCGCCTACTGGTCATTGCTGGGTCCTCAAAGGCGTCTTCGTGTCCAGTGCGTGTATTTTTATCTCGGTGCCGTCTATCTCTTATTAGAAGCCATTCGGTAGACTTGCATAATAGCTGGAGATATGGGAAGCAAGCAGGATGTGATGCTCCATATTCCTGAAAGAGCATTTACACGTGACATTCAGCATGGCGTGCCCTGACGCGAGGTTCAAGCCTTCCGGGGGTAATCATGCAGGATGGTTGTTCGGGGCAATTAGTAGGACCCTTGGTGATGAATGAAGCTAATCTCTTTCTTTTAGCAGAAAACACCAATGAAAAGATCCTTTTACATTTGCCTTATTAGAAATTTGATTTATTTATTTTACATTTCATTATAATATGTGAAACCAATATTTGGCCCTTTTAGTTTCATTATGATTGGGATACTATCGATATGTTTTATTATTATTTTATTATTTTATTATTGTTGTTATCATTATTGCAATTTATCATGAAGGAATCAGTTTAACCATCCTGGACCCATGCCACTGTTTTCAGTCCCAAAACAATGAAGAAATATTTACGAAACATCATTTACCACACCACACCATTACCACACCATTACCATTTACATTACCGCACCATTACCATTACCATTACCACACCATTACCACATCATTACCATTACCGCACCATTACCATTACCGCACCATTACCATTACGATTACCACACCATTACCACACCATTACCATTTACATTACCGCACCATTACCATTACCATTACCACACCATTACCATTACCATTACCATTACCACACCATTACCGCACCATTACCATTACCACACCACACCATTACCACACCATTACCATTTACATTACCGCACCATTACCATTACCATTACCACACCATTACCACATCATTACCATTACCGCACCATTACCATTACCGCACCATTACCATTACCATTACCACACCATTACCACATCATTACCATTACCGCACCATTACCATTACCACACCATTACCACACCATTACCATTACCACATCATTACCATTACCGCACCATTACCATTACCATTACCACACCATTACCACATCATTACCATTACCGCACCATTACCATTACCACACCATTACCACACCATTACCATTACAACATCATTACCATTACCGCACCATTACCATTACCACATCATTACCATTACCGCACCATTACCATTACCATTACCGCACCATTACCATTACCGCACCATTACCATTACCACACCATTACCACATCATTACCATTGCCGCACCATTACCGCACCATTACCATTACCACACCATTACCATTACCACATCATTACCATTACCGCACCATTACCATTACCATTTCCACATCATTACCATTACCACACCATTACCATTACCACATCATTATCATTACCGTTACCATTACTATTACCAAACCATTACCATTACCATTACCACATCATCACCACACCATTACCATTACCACACCATTACCACACCATTACCACACCATTACCATCACCACACCATTACCATTACCACACCATTACCACACCATTAGCATTACCACACCATTACCAAACCATTACCATTACCACACCATTACCATTACCACACCATTACCGCACCATTACCACACCATTACCATTACCGCACCATTACCATTACCACATCATTACCATTACCACACCATTACCATTACCACACCATTACCATTACCACATCATTACCACATCATTACCATTACCACACCATTACCACATCATTACCATTACCACACCATTACCACACCATTACCACACCATTACCATTACCACACCGTTACCACATCATTACCATTACTACAATATTACTATTACCACACCATCACCATTACCACATCATTACCATATCATTACCAACAGGCTTCTGCTCCTTGGACGCTTGATTTCTATGTGTCGTGTGTTTGACGCTCCTCGCTACATGATCCGCATCCTGTGTGAGCAGCTGTGAGTCCACGGGTCTGCACAGCCTCTGGCCCTTTCTCAGTAAGCTCAGCTGGAGTACATACCCTGTAAGGAATGCTGCTTCACATTCCCACAATAACCGGGATATCTTGGGAATGTACCTAGACATCCCCACACCCACGTTGTCTTACCAGCTAACACACATTTTAGGCTAAACCTCCTGCACTGTGTTGGACAAGGCAGCAAGATATGTGGTGGCAACTTCCCGCAGGGAGCTGGAAGGCCTCACTGGTTTACAAAGCCTGGACTTTCCATCATTCTTTATAAATTACTCTCAGTGGCATTACCAACGGGCCAAAGCGCCAAGGCTCGGTGCTGCACACAAAACTGAAAGGTGTCCATCTTGAGTCCTGCCCGGGGAAAGCAGAGGACCCTCCTGCCACGTGTAGTCCACCTGTCCCTTATCATTGGGTTGTGAAAAGTACGTTTTTGCAGGACAGCGCAACAGTATTGGACAAAAAGCTGAAAACGAATGGTTTACATTGTGAAAGAAACTGTACCAAATATTGCAGTTTTCATCTGGCCACGTCATAATCGCGATAGATTAATTAACGCGATGCCACCACGAAAGTCCGTGCGACTGGGTTGGTCCATTGTATGGCCATTAAACGCTTCCGAGTGGAAATACTATAGAGGAACGGTAGATGGCGGTAATGCAGCTGGATGACAGCCGCCGGTAAACCGCAAGCGGATGACGAGGAGAAGAAGAAGCCGAAGAAGAAGAAGAAGAAGAAGAAGAAGAAAAAGACGTTTTTTTAACCCATCGTAGCTGTGTGTTCATGAATATTCTTATTGAAAACTACATTTGGAGTTAATGAAGAGAAAATGTCCGCCGATACAAAAAGAGGAGGGGCGGTTCCAAAATAGTGTCGGCGTGATCGTTTTCAATTGGCTGGCGATGGCCAAAACAGATGACGACAGAACCCGGAAGTAAAGGTTCATTTCGTTATAATTTCGTCGCTCTGGTGAAGTATAGCATTTTAATTTTTTAAAGTACCTTCGTTGGCGTTCAGGCGACTGTTTGCCAGCCTACAATTTAGCGATCTGGCAGTTTTTGAAAACTGACGCTACGACACAAAAATGAAGGAATTTATTCCGCTTGCTTTGCAACTGCTCTTGGCGGCTAACGTCGAAAGTTGGAACGAAGGTGGGTTTCAGCTTGTCGTTAGCTTAGGCTAGATAGCCCACAGTTACGCCATTTACACTTGTTGGCCTTAATAAGGTTCTTTATCAAGGCTAAAGTTGAGGTTAAATAATAAAGGTACATAAGGTTACCTAACCTGCACACTAGTTTGGGCAGGGTACCTAACCTGCACACTAGTTTGGGCAGGGTACCTAACCTGCACAAACTAGTGAATGTTTTGTGGACTGTTGGCTCTGATACTGCTGTTCATGAATGCATGGAGGAGGGATTCCCCCCCTGCTGTCCCCCAGTGTCATTCTCGCTGCTGAGCTGTCCTCCCTCCTCGCGCTGCTCTATATCTCTCTCCCATCCCATCCCCTTCATTTCACTTGCTCCTTTTTATCGTTCTCTCCTTTGAGGCTCCTTTTTTTCCTCCTCTCTTCCCTGCCACCGCTTCTTCTTCCATTCCCATATGTGACCGTCCTCTCTCCCGTCTTCTCTCTTCCACCCTGTTTTTCTTTGCAGGGTAGAGTTTCATGATCAATTGGGCGAAAATACATGTAGCTCGCGGCTTAATTTAGTTTATTTGAATGTGATTTATTTCAAGTTAATTTCATTCGTTTTACTCGCATGATGTTGACATGAGTCATGAGACGATGGAATGACCCCAGCCAAAATTAAAATGATCAATGATGCTCTCTCTTTCTCTCTCCCTCCCTCCCTCCTCTCTCTCTCTCTCTCTCTCTCTCTCTCTCTCTCTCTCTCTCTCTCTCTCTCTCTCTCTCTCTCTCTCTCTCTCTCCTCCTCCCTCCCTCCCTCCCTCCCTCTCTCTCTCTCTCTCTCTCTCTCTCTCTCTCTCTCTCTCTCTCTCTCTCTCTCTCTCTCTCTCTCTCTCTCTCTCCTCCTCCCTCCCTCCCCCTCTCCCTTTATGTCCCTCTAAACTTCAGGCAGCGTACTGTTACGTGACGTCCAGGTGGTAACGTTGTACAAGGGTCGCTACACCACAGCGCGTCGCTCCAGCCCGGTACCTCAGCTCCAATGTGCCGGCGGTTCAGCGGGCTGTGGAGCTTTCATCCCAGAAGTGGTCCAGTGTCAGAATAAAGGCTGGGATGGTGTTGATGTTCAGGTGAGGAGAGAGAGAGGAAGGGAGGGAAAGATGGAGGAATAGGTGGAGGAAGCTTGCAAAGATAGATCAGTGCTTGAATTGGATTAAAAATGGTTGTAACACTCTGAATGAATACAGGATTTAATGTTTAAATGTAATTGCTTAATAATAGGCAGCAAATACTGTGTGTGTGTGTGTGTGGGGGGGGGTTTCAGTCTTAGAAGTGGTGGGTGCTGAAACCCTCCTTCATCATAATCACTACAGTTAAATCCACTGTGTGGAGTTTGCATTTCTCTCCGTGTCAGCGTGGGTTTCCTCCGGGGGCTTCGGTTTCCTCCCACAGTCCACAGACATGTAGGTCAGGTGAATTGGCCGTACTAAATTGTCCCTAGGTGTGTGTGTGTGTGTGTGTGTGTGTGTGTGTGTGTGTGTGTGTGTGTGTGTGTGTGTTGGCCCTGTGATGGCCTGGCGGCCTGTCCAGGGTGTCTCCCCACCTGCTGCCCAATGACTGCTGGAATAGGCTCCAGCATCCCCGCAACCCTGAGTGCAGGATAAGCAGTTCAGATAATGGATGGATATATATACATATATACATATATATATAAAATGCAATGACACTGGTGGCAGTAAATGTATTTTGCTGGCATTCACATTATTCTTACTGACTAAAATGATATGCTTTTCTATTGAATGAGTCATTAAAGTGAATCGATACCACTAAAATCAAACTAAATTTAAAAGAAGTGTCAGACTAAGGCTAAATCTCTTTTAGAAAAGTGTAAAAAAAAAACACTGTTCTATAACTTTAATTCTTTGTTTCCCTCCCACCCCCACCCCCCCATCACTCTCAAAACCAACCCCAGTGGGAATGTAGGACGGATATGGACAACGCGTACCGGTTTGGCCATATCGAGTTGAACTGCGAGGGCTACAGTCATCCTGATGACAGCTACGTCCTCAAAGGCTCCTGCGGGCTGGAGTACACACTGGAACTGACTGAAGAGGGAAAGAAGAGGACACGAGGGAATGGAGATTCACACCACGGATTCAAGAATACATTTGGAGGTGTGAGAAACAATAGGAATGCATCGGTATCAGTTTTTCACTGCTGATTTCAAGTACACGTCTTTAAGTATGAGCCTAGACCAAGAGAAACTGATCCGTTAATTTTGCTGGACCATGTGTACTTAGACCAGTGTTTCTCAACCCAGTCCTCAAGGAACCCCTATCCTGCAGATTTTCATTGTAACCCTGCATATGTAGCCCTGCTTGTACTTACTCAACCAGTCATCTCATAGCACTTAATTATGCAAGGTGTGCAAACTCAGACATTCATTGCTGATTGGTTGAATAACTACAAACGGTACCTATTCAGGATTGCAAAGAAAATCTGCAGGATAGGGGTTCCTTGAGGACTGGGTTGAGAAACACTGACTTAGACTATTAATTTGGTGTCAGTAGGTAAAATGTAATTTGATGTCAGGATCCTGAGCCAGTTTTGATCAAAGATTTAGCATCATTTTCAAATTCCAGAATACCTCCAGAAAGATAAATGAATGAATAGAGGGATGTATGAAGTGTGTTAAGAAAATATCCGCACTTCCTGTTTGATCAGGACAGTTAGGGGAAAGCCTTATGGTTTCAACTATTAACTCCTCTGTAGATGTCAGATGGAAATGTACACTGCCTTGCAAAAGTATTCAACCCCGTTGAGAGTCATCACTAATTTATGGATTATAAAAGATACTCACACATCTGTTCCTGAACAGTATTATTTTTGTGAACCCATAAGCTCTAACAGCATGTTCCCAAAGCCAAAATAAGTTATGTTTCGCTGACTTTTTATTAATAAATTAAAAACTAAAGTATCGTGCTTATTCAACCCCTTGTGCTCTGAAAGCTCCAAGTTTACACAAATGACAAATTATTCCCAAAACAAACTCAGGTAAACACAATTGGACAAAATTAGTGTGCACTTGTAAGATGTTAAAGTAAGGGTCTGGTTTGTGGGTATAAAAAACACTCTGTGTAAAGTTCATTAGCTGGGCGTGAACTCCACCAGAACATGAAGACAAAGCAGCAGAATACTGAAGTAAGAGACAAAGTGATTAAGATGCAGAAGGCAGGAAAGGCACACAAAACAATATCCAAGTGTTTGGAGGTCCCATGGAACACCGTTGGATCCATTGTCAGAAAGTGGAAGCTGTAGCACACCACCCGGACGCTTTGTAGGACAGGCCGTCCTTCAAAGCTAAGTGTCCGAGCAAGACGTGGGCTGGTGAGGAAAGCCACAGATGGCCCTGCAGTCACTGTGAAGGAGCTCCAGAGGTCAGTGGCTGAAACTGGAGTAAATGTGCATGAGTCAACCATATCACAGGCTCTGCATAAATCTGGCATGTATGGCAGGGTGGCAAGAAAGAAGCCGTTGCTCAAAACTATGCATATAAAAGCACACTTGGAGTTTGCTAAAACATGAGAGAGACCCAGTTAGGATGTGGGTAAAGGTTTTGTGGTCAGATGAGACGAAAGTTGAGCTTTTTGGCCAAAATTCATAGTGTTATGTGTGGCGCAAACCTAACACTTCTCATGCCCTAAAAAACACCCTCCCTACAGTGAAGCATGGCGGCGGCAGCATAATGCTACAGGGTTGCTTTTCCTCTGCAGGTACTGGGAACCTTGTTCACATTGAGGGAAGAATGGATGGAGCTAAATACAGGGAAATATTGGAAGAAAACCTGTGGCAGTCTGCCATAAAACTGAAGCTTGGGAGAAGGTTCACCTTCCAGCAGGACAATGATCCTAAGCACAAGGCTAAAGCAACAACGGCATGGCTCAGCAACAAAAAGTTGAACATTTTGTAGTGGCCATGTCAAAGTCCGGACCTCAACCCCATTGAAAATCTGTGGCACAGACTGAAAATGGCAGTCCAGAGGCAAAATCCCACCAACCTGCAAGACCTGTATAAATTCTGCCAAGAAGAATGTGCAAAGCTTGTACATACTTACCCCAAGAGAATCACGGCTGTTATTGCAGCAAAAGGGTACTCTAAAAAGTATTGATATGTGGGGTTGAATACTTATGCAGGCACTATATTTTAATTTTTCAATTAATAAAAAGTCAGTGAAACACAACTTATTTTGGCTTTGGGAACATGCAGTTAGAGCTTATGGGTGCACAAAAATAATATTGTTCAGGAACAGATGTGAGCATCTTTTATAATCCAGACATTGGTGATGAGTGTCAAGGGGGTTGAATACTTTTGCAAGGTACTGTAAATGAAGAGGAGGCATGCAGTACGGTACAAATATGAAGTCCTGAGAAGAACGAGACACAAGGGCTGCCAGAAACAAGTTATAAACTCAACTTCATCGCTGACATTTTGTAAAGTCCCACTAGTGATAACTGGCTCACATGGCTGCTCAGCCTAAGACCATCGAACTGTACCCAAACTATTGAGCGCCTGAAGGATCTCAGATGTAGTATCTGATGGAAGGACCAGCTGAGACTTAAAATTAAACTGTAAAATCTTAAATTTTACTCTGCAGCAATCTCTCTTCTTTCTCTCTCTCTCTCTTTCTCTGTCTATATCTTTCAGGTTTTGGGGATTTTGCCTCAAGTTTCTTCAGTGGTTTTTCCAGCAACAAGCATCATCACCACCATGATAACCGACAAAGGTACAAGAGCTCTTCGCCCCTGGCCAGCGAGGACTCAGGAAGCTTTCTGGTGGTTGGTCTGTTCCTGCTGTTGGCTTTTGGTGTCTACAAGCTCTTCCTCAGTGGAAACACGACTCCCACTGGACAAGGTGGCAATCAAGATGGCTACCCCGGAGAAAATCCCACTGGCTACAGCGCAGGACCCCCACCCCCGGGATTCAAACCTGAGTTTGCTGGTAGGTAAAACTAGGATTGGGCGATATAATTCAACATAATAGTTTCTTGTCTTTCAGTGGTATTGCTTCAGAATGAAATTTGGATATTGTCATACTGTGATTCACATTTTGATATCTAACGATACCAAGAATCTAACCCAAACTTATCTCACAAAATGAGGTGTGAAATCTTTGAGGGAGTATTACTTGAAAATTAGTCTTGGTTTGATATTATACTTTACATTACCAAACAGTTGAATGTGATGAACCTTGGTTGGGTTCCTTTTTTTTGGGGGGGGGGGGGGTCTTTTTCTCCCCAATTGAACTTGGCCTATTACCCCACTCTTTCTTTTTTTTTTTTTATTTATTTCTGATTTTTCCCTTTTTTCTCCCAATTTAGTGGCCAATTGATCCCTATTTTAATTCAAACACCCACCCTCGTACTGCATGCGTTCGCCAACTGCATCTGTCCGGCCGGCAGTCTCGAAGGAGACGCCTCCCCACTTTCGTGACAAGGCGAATCCAAGCCGAACCACTGTTTTTCCGACACACACAGAGACGCATTCACATGACGAGCACAAGCCGACTCCGCCCCCCTCCCGAAGACAGCGTTGCCAATGATTGCTGCTTCGTCGAGTCCGGCCATAGTCGGATCTGACGAGACCGGGGCGCGAACCCCGGTCCCCAGTGGGCAACTGCATCGACACCAAGCCGATGCTTAGACCGCTACGCCACCGCGGACGTCTACCCCACTCTTTCGAGCCGTCCCGGTTGCTGCTCCACCCTCCTCTTCCAATCCGGGGAGGGCTGCAGACTACCACATGCCTCCTCCGATACATGTGGAGTCGCCAGCTGCTTATTTTCACCTGACAGTGAGGAGTTTCACCAGGGGGACGTAGCACGTGGGAGGATCACGCCTCTCCCCCCCACCCCCGAACAGGCACCCTGACCAACCAGAGGAGGCGCTAGTGCAGCGACTAAGACATGCTGCCACATCCGGCTTCCCACCCGCAGACACCACCAATTGTGTCTGTAGGGACACCGGACCAAGCCGGAGGTAACACGGTATTTGATCCGGCGATCCCCGTGGACCTTAACATTTTCTTTATCCAGTCAAAATGTTTGTCTTTTAAATGGGTCACATTTTTGAGCCAATAACTTTTCTTCATCAGTTCATGTTGACAGTAAATCCTGTACCTGATCTAACGTTATGGGTTGTCCTTTTGTAGATGCAGCTGCATGAACCTGATTTTCCCCGGTATCAAACCTGCTTCCCCCATACTACCGGGGTTTAACTGGAATAATCTCATCGGTAGAAACAGCAAATATTTAGATGGCGGGCCTCATTCTTTGTGGCCGGTTGAGCTCAGAAATCAGGGAGGAGATCTCAGAGTTGAACTGCGGTTACTCCTTGTTGGGTGGGATCAGTTGAGGTGGTACTGGTGAGGAGCGCCCTCTAGAAATGATGAAAAGGTGATAATAGTTTGGCCAAACAACTGTCCCTCAGATTTGAGTTGAAATCAGTGCCTTTAAAAAGGTGTGTCAATATTTTCAACTGGTTGGTATATATGGCCTTGGATGTGCTAAGTTTGCACCACTGCCAATGCCACCCACTACTATCTCCCATTAGGGGCCGCCACAGTGGATCATCCGTTTCCATCTCTTCCTGTCCTCTGCATCTTCCTGTGTCACGCCACCCACGTGTATGTCCTCCTTCAACACATCCACAAACCTTCTCTTTGGCCTTCTGCTTTCCTCTTCCCTGGCAGCTCCATATTAAGCATCCTTCTCCAAATTATACCCAGCGTATCTCCTCCGCACATCAGCCCCTCAAAGTACTCCTTCCACCTTCTTAACACACTCTCCTTGCTTGTCAGCACGTTTCCATCTCTGTCCTTGATCACCCTAACCTGCTGCATATCTTTCCCGGCTCAGTCCCTCTGTCTAGCCAATCGGTACAAGTTTTCTCCTCCCTTCGTGTCTAACCTCTCATACAACTCACCATACGCCTTTTCCTTTGCCACCTCTGTCTTCACTTGACACTGCATGTCCTTGTACTCCTGTCTACTTTCTTCATCTCTCTGACTATCCCACTTCTTTTTGCCAACCTCTTCCTGTGTATACTTCGCTGTATTTCCTCATTCCACTACCAAGTCTCCTCGTCTTCCTTTCTGTGCTCAGACAACACACCAAGTACCTTCCTAGCTGTCTCCCTCACTATTTCTGCAGTGCTTTTCCAGCCATCCGGCAACTCTTCACTCCCACCCATTGCCTGTCTTAACTCCTCCCTGAACTCCACACAACAGTCTTCCTTCTTCAACTTCCACCATTTGATCCTTGGCTCTGCCTTCACTCGCTTCCTCTTCTTGGTTTCCAAAGTCATCCTACAGACCACCATCCCATGCTGCCTAGCTACATTCTCCCCTGTCATCACCTTGCAGTCTCCAATCCCTTTCAGATCGCGCCTTCTACATAAGATATAGTCCACCTGTGTGCACTTTCCTCCACTCTTATAAGTCACCCTGTGTTCCTCCCTCTTCTTGAAATATGTATTCACCACAGCCATTTCCATCCTTTTCACACAATCCACCACCATCTGTCCTTCCACATTTCTTTCCTTGACACCATACCTGCCCATCACCTCCTCATCACCTCTGTTCCCTTCACTAAAATGTCCATTGAAGTCTGCTCCAATCACCACTCTCTCCTCCTTGGGTACCCTCTCCACCACGTCATCCAACTCACTCCAGAATTCTTCTTTCTCTTCCATCTCACACCCAACTTGCCATGCTGATAACATTCATCAATACAGCTTCGATTTCCAGCTTCATACTCATCACTCTGTCTGACACTCTCTTCACCCCCAGCACACTCTTGACTTACTCTTCCTTCAGAATTACCCCTACCCCATTTCTCCTCCCATTGGCACCATGGTGGAAGAGTTTGAACCTACCTCCGATGCTCCTGACCTTACTCCGCTTCCACCTGGTCTCTTGCACACACAGTATACCTGCCTTTCTTCTCTCCATCATATCAGCCAGCTCTCTCCCTTTACCAGTCATCGTACCAACATTCAAAGTTCCAACTCTCACCTCCACACTCCTACCCTTCCTCCTCTCCTGCTGCCTCTGGACATGCCTTCACCCTCTCCTTCTCCTCGCCCAACAGTAGCATAGTTTCCACCAGCACCCTGCTGGCCAACAGTACCGGTGGTGGTCGTTGGTAACCCAGGCCTCGACCGATACGGTATGGAAATCTGTTTTATGTTCTGGATATTTGATTTGGCAAAGATTTTACGCCGGATGTCCTTCCTGATGCAACTCTTCCCATTTATCCAGGCTTGGCACCAGCACTAAGAATGCACTGGCTTGTGCATCCTCAGTGGCTGGACTGCCATTGCCACCCAGTATTAAAATGGATGGATTACCCTTTGCCCAGCTTTACTTGTCATATATGTCAAGTAAAGCCAGTAGGCTTAAACATTGGAAAATGTGCTTTTGATTCAAGGGTCCACATTTGGTTATCCCGGTGCCAACCCAGGATATGGATTCCGCAGTCAGTACAGCCAAAGGCACCCCAACCCATGGGGCAGCACTGCATCAGGAACAGGAGGGGGCTTCTGGACCGGCCTTGGGACAGGAGGAATGTTGGGATATCTCTTTGGTCGTCAAAGGTTAGTAGAAGGATGGTTTGACAGAAAATAAAGATGAAATAAGTGAGTGAGTGAGAGAGAGAGAGAAAGAAAACATGACCTGGGTGAGACAGGTACTCCCCAGTGTTGGCTCCATGTTGACGGTTTCATTTAAAGAAATATCCACAAAGAATTACAACTGTAGGAATTGCAGTAGGGAACCATTTTGTTGACTTCATCGTGAGATTGAATACCATTTAGGTTTACTTGCATTATGAAGTAACAGTATAAACTTCCAAAAAGTAGACCACTAATTAACTCTGGCTTAGTTTAGTAATGGAAAAATCGGGGTTTGTGTTCTAAGACAGGTGGAAGTAGACTGTAGTTCCCGGTCATAATAGAAAGAGCATAGGAGAGAAGATGGATGGATTGGGCAGGTCTTTCACAACAAAGGATTTGGGGAAAAAAATAGTAATTTGCACTATTATCAGGATAGTTTCTCTTCATGTAGATCTCATGAGATGTTTTTCTTGTGTTCCTTATTTATTTGTATTTTTTCAATAGCAGTCGGCCGTACACCAATAACCAAGCGCAGTACCATGACAGCGGGCCAGCATTTCCAAGAAACACCACCTTTAGCACTGGGACACGCACTGCATCAGGTACATGGACAAGTAATGGGAGTGTTAACTCAAGGCAAGGCTAAATGGCTATTGAATATGTGTTTTGGTTAAGCTGGGTTAACAGACAAATATATGGTTTCACAGAGTCTGTGTCTTTATGCTTAGACGCAACAACAACGACTTAGTTTTGTATAGCACCTTTCAAGGAACCCAATGACACTTTACACTAGGTAAGAACAAAAAAACAAACATCGAGGGACCCCAATATGAACAGAAATGTGTTTTTCCACATTTTACATAGAGCTGATATCCTACTCCTCAGCCCACCTTCAACATTAGCCTCAAAGTTAGCTTCAGTGTCAACTTCAACTTTAGCTATACCCTCAACGTTAGCTTGAATGTTAACTTTACCATTAGCTTCAGCGTGAGCCTCAACGTTAGCATACCCTCAATGTTAGCTTGAATGTTAACTTTAACATTAGCCTCAACATTAGCATCAATGGTGGCTTGTTTGGGAAAGATGAACCGGTGTCTGGCGGAGCGTTGTATGAACTAGTTTGCTAAAGTTAAACCTTTAAGTGTGACAGGGTCAGTGCCAGATCTAATCCTGATGCTTTAAACTAAGGGTTGCAACCCGGGCCAGATGGATTATGGGATGTCCATGATGAACACATGGTGTTTGGAGACAAAGAGGGAAGAAATGTAATGCAAGTGTTAATGAGTAAAGTTGTGGGTTAACTCATGTATTATTTGCATCTGGAGAAGTGGTAAAGACTTGGACATTTGGTTTGATCATATTCATACATATTAGTCATGACATGACAGTTTTTTAAGGCGTCGATGGAAACAATAATGGTGTCTGTGTTGCCAGGTTTTGGAGGAACCAAGAGAAGATAAAAGCTCTGAGAGATGATGGCGTCTTCTACTGAAGCTTTTTCAGTTCATCACAACCAGGAGACGACACAAAGATGAGGCCACATTCACGTTTCCAAACTCACCAACACAGTGGAATGATGCATCCCAGGGTAGAGAGCTGAAAAGTGTTGTCGGTGGTAAATCAAACAGTACAGAAACACAATGGAAAAAATTTAAAATGTCTTCTCTCTTAATTGATAACTGAGGGGATGCAGTTGTTTCCTCAAAGTTCATTTACACTGCCTTGCAAAAGCATTCAGCCCCCTTGACAGTCGAAAAAAGCTACGTCAATGTTGTTTTCAATATTTTAAGGTCATGGCGAGTGTCAAAATACTAGGTTCTTACACTTTCATAGTCATCCACTGGTTTTCACATTATAATAGCACACAAGGAGAAGGAGCACACGCACAGTGTAAAAACTATATTTAATCAATTGTTTGTTTGTTTATTTTCATTGAGTTTTGCAAAACAAAATACACTTGTGTCATCAGAGCATTTACAGAGTAAAAAGTATATATTCCCTCTGTAAAGACACATTATAAAAAAGTGAACAATTATTGCTGAACACCATAACAACCCACAGAAACTAAGAAAACAAACACAACACAACCAGAAACAAACAACAAAAAGAGATTAAAAAAGGAAGAGAAAAACCCCGTCAGTCAGCTGATAATAAACCGTGTCAGTAATAGTAAATTGTGTCAGTAACAGCCACTAACAGTCAGTGCAGCAGCATATCACCCACGTCACAACAAACCCAATGGACTGTTCTCCCCCCTGCACTCTGGGAGGCGCTACAGGAGCCTCAGAGCCCGCACTACCAGGCTCAAAAACAGCTTCTTTCCCCACGCTGTTGCCCACCTGAACCTGGCCACCCACTGAATGTCTGTGGGTATTTTTAAATATGTTGTACTCCAGCTGTGATATTATACCCATAAACCAGACTGTTACTTTAATATCTTAAAGGTGTGCACTAATTATGTCCAACTGAGTTTACCTGAGTATGTTTTAGGAATGATTTGTCATTTGTGTAAACTTGGAGCTTTCAGAGCACACGGGGCTGAATACTGGGCTGAATACTTGTGCAACTTGCTGTTAGAGCTTATGTGTTCACAAAAATAATACTGTTCAGGAAGAGATGTGTGAGTATCTTTTATAATCCATAAATTAGTGATGACTGCCAAGGGGGTTGAATACTTTTGCAAGGCCCTGTATCTGTAAAAGTACGATTTGATGATTTGCGCCAAAGCATCAGCAGCTTGTTCCGAGGAACGCAGGAACGATTCTTCCTCTCGGACATTATTTTACTGTTTAGAAATGAGAGTGCTGTTTCCACTGCATCATAACTTGTATTTGTTCGAAGGGGATAGCGCCCTTAAAAAGTAAAAATGTTTGTCTGCCAATGAAAGCAACTCTGTCACAAAGCTAATGACCAGCAGGGGTGTCGTTTAGAAAACGGTGCGCAGGATCCTTACTAAAAGTGCACGTGCGCACAAAAGTTGAAAATGGCGTACGCTAAAGAAAATTAAATAAAAATTGGACTTGAACGTGTGAGAGGCCTCTCCCTAACCCTAACAACCTGGCTTCAGTTCACCACCTCGCCATCTGCGTTCACCTGCAGGGGGCGCACACGTTTGCACGTTTTGCGCGGGAAGTGGCACAGGCCGCTCTCAGGCTCCGCTCTGTGCGTCCGCAGCGGTGATGAGTGAGAGCCTGGGGCGGTATGACCCGCAGGGGTCAGAGTTCATAACCCCGTCTGACTACAACAAACCATCTATCAGCGCGTCACAAAACGTGTCAGTCCTTGGGATGAATCCTCATGAACGGCTTCGGTTCACATCTTTACTTCTACGTTTTTATGGCCGAGTCTTCTGAAATCTGGAGTTGACTTTACTGTCCCAGACAATAATGAGCAGATTATTTAAAATGAATAAATAGATAAAATTGTGCTGTGACACGTGTGTATAATCTATTTAAGTTGTTTTGCTTGATATGAAAATGAGTATAGGAGTTACCACCGAGAATGTAAGGCACGCTATTTGTTTTTCTTTTTGTTTTTGTTCTTTGTAATATTTAACTACGCTGTGGGACAACAAATAAAAACAAATACAGTAATTTTCCGGCAGCTGGAGCACCAAAAAATACCATACAAAAACGGAAAATATCTGTCTTATTAAATAAAGTAAGTTACAGTTTGTGGCTTTAATTTTACATGAAACCTTGTGTTTGTGTTTTTTTTGTTTTCTTCCTAGCGTTTTAATGCTTAACGGAGGATATTTACAGATGTAAAAACTGAAATTACTTATATGGTCAAACACTGCTATAATACAAATAATCTGGCTTAAAATCGCAGATGAGTGCTGTTGGGTTTTATTATATAATTTTATGTAAAAAAATGTGTTTATTTAATCAATAATAATTTAATAAAATGATAAACGAGCCACAAAACGTTTGATTTACCTTTTAAACATGTCAAAATATTGTTGTTACAGCCCGAGTGCCATGTGTTGTGTATGTGTGCAATTACCCTCTTGTATACAAAGCTAGGGTTTGTTTTTATGGGAGGGGGTGTTACGGCCCTTTTGTTGTGTGTCTCTGTGTGTAAATTTCCCTATCCAGGTAATGCCCCACCTCCTGTGCAGCTGCTGGTGTAGCCCGGGTGATTCCAATCCCTCATCAGCTGGGTGTGCAGGTGGTGAGGGAGCTGGAGAACAGCTGGTGGTGAGGGAGCTGGAGAACAGCAGGGGTGAGGGAGCTGGAGAATAGCAGGGGTGAGACGAAGCGATACAAGCAGCAGGTGTGTACAGAACCGGAGCGAGAGACCAAAGGTATGTCCAAATAGCCCTGGAGTGGCAGAGGCGCTGTGAGGATGCCAAGGCTAAGCGTTACCTAGCCAGTGGGCCACTATTGGCGGCCAGAGAGCGAGCCCTTGTTACATTCCTCGTTCAAGATCCAGGGGATGAGGGGAAATAACTAAGAAAAAGAAAAGTATTCCGGGGGAATAAGAAAAGTGGAAGGTGGAACCAGGTGTAAAAACAAACAAATGTATTAAAAGAAACTAACCCGAAGCCAATATATACAACAAAGGAGTAACTGAAGGTGCCGGCTCTTAAATAACCAGGATTAGATAGCAAACAAACTCAGATCAGACTGAAATAAGAAGCAAAAAAAAGCACAGGTTTCTCCCTCCTTCTCAAGGAGTTAGCACAGGTTTCACCCTCCTCGTCAAAGAGTTAGCGCAGGTTTCACCCTCCTTCTCAAGGAGGTAGCGCAGGCTTCACCCTCCTCCTCAAGGAGTTAGGACAGGTTTCACCCTCCTTCTCAAGGAGTTAGTGCAGGTTTCACCCGTTAGCACAGGTTTCACCCTCCTTTTCAAAGAGTTAGCACAGGTTTCACCCTCCTTCTCAAGGAGTTAGCGCACGTTTCACCCTCCCTCTCAAAGAGTTAGCACAGGTTTCACCCTCCTTCTCAAGGAGTTAGCACAGGTTTCACCCTCCTTCTCAAAGAGTTAGCACAGGTTTCACCCTCCTTCTCAAGGAGTTAGCACAGGTTTCATCCTCCTTCTCAAGGAGTTAGCGCAGGTTTCACCCTCCTTCTCAAGGAGTTAGCAGAGGTTTCACCCTCCTTCTCAAGGAGTTAGCACAGGTTTCACCCTCCTTCTCAAAGAGTTAGCACAGGTTTCACCCTCCTTCTCAAGGAGTTAGCGCAGGCTTCACCCTCCTTCTCAAGGAGTTAGCGCAGCTTCCACCCTCCTTCTCAAGGAGTTAGCACAGGTTTCACCCTCCTTCTCAAAGAGTTAGCACAGATTTCACCCTCCTTCTCAAAGAGTTAGCACAGGTTTCACCCTCCTTCTCAAGGAGTTAGCGCAGGCTTCACCCTCCTTCTCAATGAGTTAGCGCAGGTTTCACCCTCCCTCTCAAAGAGTTAGCACAGGTTTCACCCTCCTTCTCAAGGAGTTAGCACAGGTTTCACCCTCCTCAAAGAGTTAGCACAGGTTTCACCCTCCTTCTCAAAGAGTTAGCACAGGCTTCACCCTCCTTCTCAAGGAGTTAGCGCAGGTTTCACCCTCCTTCTCAAAGAGTTAGCACAGGTTTCAACCTCCTTCTCAAGGAGTTAGCGCAGGTTTCACCCTCCTCAAGGAGTTAGCGCAGGTTTCACCCTCCTTCGCAAGGAGTTAGTGCAGGTTTCACCCGTTAGCACAGGTTTCACCCTCCTTCTCAAGGAGTTAGCACAGGTTTCACCCTCATTCTCAAGGAGTTAGCACAGGTTTCAGCCTCCTTCTCAAAGAGTTAGCGCAGGTTTAATCCCCCTTCTCAAGGAGTTCGTGCAGGTTTCACCCTCCTTCTCAAGGAGTTAGCACAGGCAGAGAGGACCGCTACAGCCGGGGCGCGAACTCGTATCTCCTGCACCCACGGCGACTACGTTAACCACTCGACTAAAGGGGTCTGACCCAAGGGCTACCATGATCGTTACAATATTTTGTTCGATCACTGGAGACAGCAGCATATTCACCTGAGTCACTTTTCTGTACGTAAACGTAGTGTTTTTGTTCAAATCCCCAAACTAAAGATCACTATAAAAAAAACAACATGACAAAAGTAGAGCAATGCGGGGGTGGGGGTGGGGGGGCGGGGAGGGACGCATGTAATCAGCACACACTGACCAGTTATGAAACTCGAAACACATGTAATTATTTTACATTTTACCTCGTCAAACTGCCTTGTTGTTCAAAACAAATGACAGCTGGGTTTTGGTTTCAATTTATATTCACACGTCTCAGCTACGCACGGTGGCGCAGTGGCTAGCACGGTCGCCTCACAGCAGGAAGGTCCTGCGTTCGAACCCCGGGGTAGTCCAACCTTGGGGGTCGTTCTCTGTGTGGAGTTTGCATGTTCTCCCCGTGTGTGAGTGGGTTTCCTCCGGGTGCTCCGGTTTCCTCCCACAGTCCAAAGACATGTAGTAGGTCAGGTGAATCGGCCGTACTACGTTGTCCCTAGGTATGAATGTCGTGTGCCAGCCCTGTGATGGCCTGGTGGCCTGTCCAGGGTGTCTCCCCGGCTGCCGCCCCATGACTGCTGGGATAGGCTCCAGCATCCCTGCGACCCTGAGAGCAGGATAAGCGGTTTGGATAATGGATGGATGTCTCAGCTAAGGCCACGAGGGTGCATAAATTTGCAACAGAGAGACCGGATAATATGCAACAAAAAATAGAATCAAAGAGAAATCAAACTCAGCCCAGGTTTTTATAAGCAAGGCCTTTATTGGCGTCTCAATTCAGGGTCATTTTCTACATGCCATGTTTCTTTGAAAATCAGCAGTACACTTACATGATGTTTATCCAACAAGAGGAATATCTCAGAAAAACAAAAAGCAAAAACATGTATACAACATTAATTGGCCGTGTCGTTTGCCTCGCTGCAGAATCGCACGCGAATCTGATTCCACTTTTGGTCGAGCGTCATGCAAACGCTAAACTCAAGTTTCTTAAGTTGTAGAAGAATGACCGCCAGGGCGGCTATGCAGATGTGGCTCTCTTTCAACATCAGTACTGTAACTGCCTCACATCCCCAGTTAAGTTTTAGTGCAGCGTCTTCCTTTGATTTTTGGTTCCTACTGCAACCGGTTATTTTCTTGCCCGGTGCGGGATTCGATATGGAGTGTACTGCACCACAAGGCCACATCACTAACCGCTCGGCTAAAGGGTCAGACCCGTTAGCTAGCGGCTAACGTGTCTTATTAGTAGTTTACAGTCGTCACCCTCTCCGGAAGCGTGCCCTCGCGCTTTGTCATTCCCGCGCTCCGAAGAGACTTCTGAGGATCTGCACACTTCCGGATCCCGCCGCTGCCACCAATGTAACCGGTTATTTTCTTGCCCGGTGCGGGATTCGATACGGGGTGTACTGCACCACTCGGCTAAAGGGTCAGACCCGTTAGCTAGGGGCTAACGTGTCTTATTAGTAGTTTACACTACCTTTAAAGTCCGAGAGGCGGAACTAATCTGCTGCGTCAGCGTTTCTCACGCAATTAATTGATACACCTTTACTAAAGGCGCCAAGAAGCAACAAAAAATAGCTTAAAGAAAGAAAGATAAAGGCTTAAATATTAAGCATACGAACGTGTGTGCAGTGTGTAGAAGCCTACAGGAAGGAGGACAGCTACGAACCGGAAGCAAGGAAGACGATTTTAGCCCCTGCAGTAACAAGCAGCCTACGAGGTATGTTTGAGCGAAGCTAATTTCTCCGCTTACTATGCAGTGCTATGTATGTGCTAGCTAGCTAACATGCTAGCTGTTGTATAGCTATAGGAAATTAAGAACTGAAAATAAGACACATACATGCATTTCGTTTATTCTATTTATTTTATTTTCTCTTCCAACCTAGTTCTCAGGGGTCGATCCGTCCAAGAGGAGAGCCCCGTTTTTAACCAAGACCTCGTGCCTTGTGCCTGTTACTGAGGGAGCCACAAGTATGGTGTAGAAGTTTATCTGCACATAAATTGTTTCAAGCAAATCAATGGATTAAACTATCAAGACAATAGAAGAGTAATATAACAGTGTATGTTCTTCATGCTTCTGTTTAGCTTGTGATGTATGTAAAAAAAATAGTTGTTTTTAATATTTAAATTCGAAGTGATCCAAGCAGTAGTTGGTAGCCTAAAAAGAGTGTATAGGTTAGACTATGGGAAAGTTTATAAACCCGATCAGCATTTTTTTTCTGCACAGATATAAGTTTAAAGCTGCATTAAATAATGCCCGAGTTTTCATAGATGATATCGTGTTGTTACTGATTTGTGGCTGTGGCAATTGTTTAAGCAGTGATAGTGGAAGAGGTGGAAGGCGAAAGCGAGGGAGTATCAGATGATGAGGAGGAGGAGGAGGAGGGGAACGAGTCAGTTTCAGAGAAGGTAGACGTGGAGGAAGACAAGGAGGAGTTTGTCGGTTTGCAGACTTTTGCGTAAAGGTGAGCAAAGGGGTCTGGTTTGGTGGCATTTTCACTTTTCTCTTTCGTCGTCTCTCTCATGGGCTCAGCATAAATAGGTTCTTCATTGGCAAAACACTTTCCCGACGTCTTTTGGTCCTGAATCAGCTTCTGTTTATTTCTGGTTGGAGTGACTTTGTCAAATACCTCTGAGTAGACTGGATCTAGCAGATCGAAACTGGCAGGAGTAGCAGAGGCGTGAAGAGGAGGAAGAGTTGAGATGGCAGAAGATGGAGGTTTTAGGGGAAGAACGCTTGCAGGGTCCACGTACAAGCTGGTGGTCACTTTATGTACCGGCTTCGGCAATGAGCGGACACAGTCTACTGGATCAGCATATAAGGGTTCTGACTGGCGAGCAGCAGCCTGAATCACGGGGCAGGTGAAATGTGAGGGGACTTCTGGGAGAGGCAGCAGGGAAATTGGAGCAGGACTTTTATCAGAAGAAATCCTGTCTGCAGGCTGAGAATACACACTTTGACCCTGCAACAGTAAAACAGTTGAATCTGCTGGCTCGGCATACAGACACTCTGACTGACCATTCAAATCTGTCGACTGAGAGAAGTCAGCAGGTTTCTTTTTTGCTAGAATGGAAGCCATACTGTTCATGTCGGGTAGTTTGGGCAGAGGGGAATGGGCAGTTCTGCCAGCCACAACCCTCTCACCATCTTCAGTTTTGTTGCTTATAGTGACAGCGGGGTGGTGTCCTGTTGTGACCACTGAAGCCCTCTCTTGTTTGATCGCATTCTCGATAATGGAGAAAATCTTGCCAGCCTGCACTGTCTCAAAGGTGAACGTTCCCGGACCAGACTGGCAGCGTCTCCCAGCCTCAATGGATAAGGAAAGCTGAAGAAAGGGAAAACAATAGAGGAAAAACGTCATTGTTAATTAAGGCTGTGTTCACAGATGTTCACACGTCACCTAACATGTTTGGTGTGGGTAAGACAAATTCTGGTGTGTTTGCCAGTTTGATCAACTTTAATTTGGGTTATGTGAAAGCTGTCATTCAAACTATGGTATGGATGAGACAACTGTGCCCAGACCACCTGAAAAGACAAGTCTAGGTCCATCTCCAAGTAAATTGAGTCACCGTTCATTTGTGGTGTAAATATATATATCTGAGGCAGCCAAGAGCTAAACCTCCTGAAGACAATGGAGATGTTAATGTCCCTCAAGGCTCAGTTCTGGGCCCCCTTCTCTTTTCTTTAAACATGCTGCCCCTTGGCCAGGTCATTCAAAATCACGATGTGCTCTACCATTTTTATGCTGACGACACTCAGTTATACACACCACTAAAAACCAAAGATCCTAGTGCCCTAGCAAATCTCACAACTGGCCTTTGACTTAACAACTGGCCTTTGACTTAACATTTAATGATGTTAAGTCTGAGGTCATTCTGTTTGGACCCAAAAATTCCCTCAGCCCTTTTGTTACTAATCTTGGTGGTCTGTCAGGTAGTCTGAAGTAGGCTGTGAGGAATCTTGGGTTAATTGGATGCTAACCTCAGTTTTGATAATCAAATCAAACATGTTGTTCAGTCATGCTTTTTCCAGCACAAGCTAATCTACAAAATTAGGTCATTTTTATCAATTGCCGATCTGCAAAATGTTGTACATGCTTTAATCTATTCTCAGCTTGACTAATGTAATGCACTTGTATAGTGCATTACAATAGTCAATACTTGTGATATCGGGCTATTTGTATAGCCCAGTATCACAAATTACAAATTTGCCTCAAGGGGCTTTAGAGCAACACAACATTCTGTCCTAAAACTCCCTAAAAAAAAACCTTTAACAGGGAAAAAAAATAGGAAGAAACCTCAGGGAGAGCAACAGAGGAGGGGTCTCTCTCTCAAGATGGACAACGTGCAATGATGTTGTGTTTACACAATTATAGAAGCACACTGGCTGTTATACATAAGAAAAGCCTGAAACCTTTTTTTTTCTTTGCATTAATTAGAACTTTCCTGATATTTTGATGTTTTCATTCACCTTCTCTTGTGGAATCATAAAATATGCATCAAATCAGTGTGATGGAAGCACAGCTACCTCATAATTAGGACTCTAAATGGTTTATCCTGAAAGGATACTACAATGATCACAGTACGTTGAATGGGTTCATCAGGAAACATTTATTAGGAGAAACGTTTCATCATCATCTAAGTGACCTCTTCAGTTTCAACTGACTGCTGGTATCCCCACCCTTAAAAACAGTACAGTGGCATAACGACCCAAACCAATGATCAGTTTCATATGCAAATTGCCATGACCATTAACTAGTTAAAATTGCCATGTGTACTGTTCACAGAGGATTGGGGAATAGTTCCAATCACAGTATTGTAAGATGGCAATAGATGTACCCCAAGGTTTACCCCAAGGATTGGGTCCCCTGGCACAAACAGAGCAATATAGTGTACACTGTTAAGTGCCGGGAGGATTGCCATGAAGTGGACATCGGGGAAACTAATGACTAAGTCCGTGAATGACTATAGGCCTGTATCTTTAACCTCTCTATAATTGATAACAAGCTGAACTTTGATTGTAATACCAATTTGATATGCAATAAAAGCCAGCAGCACCTTTTGTGTCTGAGGAAGCTGGCTAAGTTCGGTGTCGACAGGTCCCTGTTGACTTTGTTCTACAGATCTTTTATTGAGTCAGTTATTACTTTTTCTTTTATCGGTTGGTATGCCTCTCTCAATGTTAAACAGAAAAATGCACTAACAAAAGGGGATCAAGGTGTGCAGTAGCATCACAGGTTCTCAACAGAAAAGTCTGTCTGAGTTATATAACAAGCAGATGTTAAGGAAAGCAGAATCCATCCTGTCTGACAACACCACCCCCTGCAGCTAGGTTTCAGACCTTGCCTTCTGGTTCCTGCTTCAAATACCCAGTAGTCAAAACCAATAGATACAAACACTCCTTCATTCCCTCAGCCATTTCACTGCTAAACTCCAGCAGTAAGAGATAACACCAGCTCCACCTGGATAAACACTGTTAACTCTGTTTACTGTTGCATTGCTTCTCGTTGGCTTCGTTCTCCTCACTACGTGTTGTATTTACTTGTATTTATTTGCCTTATGTGTTCTGTGGAGTGTTTATGTGTTTGAATGTTGCCACTGCTACACAACAATTACCTCTCTGGGGACAAATAAAACCTACTTGACTTGGCTCAGGAGATAGACTGGGTCGTCTAGTAATTGGAAGGTTGCTGTGATTGCAACCGTTCCCCAACCCTCTGTGAATAGTACACATGGCCATTGTAACTCTCATTGTAACTTGTTGGTTCTGTCGTTATGCCACTGTATTGTTTATAAGGGTGGTGTACCTGCAGTCACTGTATCGTTTATAGGGGTGGGGACACCTGCAGTCACTGTATCGTTTATAAGGGTGGGGACACCTGCAGTCACTGCATTGTTTATAAGGGTGGGGGTACCTGCAGTCACCGTATCGTTTATAAGGGTGGGGACACCTGCAGTCCCTGTATTGTTTATAAGGGTGGGGTACCTGCAGTCAGATGAGACTGAAGACCTTACCTGGATTTTTGAGCATGCATCAAGACAGATGCTGCAATGCTGGCATAAAATACAGTTTTAGAAGTGTTTCTGTTAGCGCTGCAAAACATTTTCAACCTCAGTATAACTTTGCGCTGGCTGAACATCAGAGGAACCAGGTATGTTTTTACCTCATCTTTTCCATATCTTCTCAGTAGCCTGTAGGGCCAGCCCCAGACACTGGCCCTCTTCTTGTTTACTTCTCTGAGAACCAGGCCGTCCCGTCCCACCTGTAGCCAGTACGCCCCCTGCAGGCCACAGCGTACTGCTGCCTCGGTGGGTTGCACCACCACTGAGAACTCGCACACTGGAGGGAAAAAGGAGGAGTGATAAATGTGATTACAAACGTCGTTGCAACATAATGAGAACAACTCAACAGTCATAAATACAACACTACTGTTTCACCCTCTGCTGGCGTTTGCCTCGCTGTACTTTTGTGGTCTCTCCCTCTCTCTCTGTCTGTCTTTCTTTCTTTCTTTCTAGCTCTCCTAATCTCTTCATTGCTCTCCTCATTATCTCCTGTCTACCTCTATAGCACCAAGTTGCTGTTGCTGCTTTGATAATCCTGTTTCTTTTTTTCTTTTTCTTTCATTTTAGTTTCACTAGCGGCACAGTGGCACAGTGGTTAGCCCGGTCGCGTCACAGCAAGAAGGTCCTGGGTTCGAGCCCTGGGGTAGTCCAACCTTTGGGGTCGCCCTCTGTGTGGAGTTTGCATGTTCTCCCCGTGTCTGCGTGGGTTTCCTCCCACAGTCCAAAGACATGTAGGTCAGATGACTCAGTCGTTATTATAATTGTCCCTAGGTGTGTGTGTGTGTGTCTCGGCCCTGTGATGGCCTGGCGGCCTGTCCAGGGTGTCTCCCCGCCTGCCGCCCAATGACTGCTGGGATAGGCTCCAGCATCCCCGCCACCCTGAGAGCAGGATAAGCAGTTTGGATAATGGATGGATGTAGTTGCACTAAATGTAGTACTGCATGCCCGCCACAAGGTGGGGGTCTAACAAAAAGTATCAGCAAAAATAGAGGATAAAAGAACAAAACAAATCTGTCTTCTCAGCCATCTTTTTCCATACGCTTGCAGAGGGTTTATAAAATGGTGTTTATAGTGCCAAGCTGATTGACACGTTGTGGGTGGGGGGAGACATGGTGCTGTTGGCTTGTTTTTGATGCCGCCAGTTTTACTTTTTTCCCCTTTGCTGCTAACTTTTTTTTTCTCTTGTCCAGTTTTGTAGCTGGCACCTGTCCAAACCTTGCCTCTCATAATGAAGTTCATTTCTCGGGATTTGGTTGCCCAGCCGAGCCTTGATGTAGTCCATCACTGTACAAACCAACATCCAGTTTAACTGTGGGAAATGTCCAAACTGCCCACAGGACGAGGGGAGGTATGGTATTGTACATTTGAAGGTGTCTGTGTGTGTGTGTGTGTGTGTGTGTGTGTGTGTGTGTGTGTGTGTGAGCATTCACCTTCATCCGTCAAGGCATAGATCTCATTCTCCTCCATCTGCAGCTGAGACTTTAAACCATAAACACTGCCCCTCTATAAGAGAATGATAGAGGAGAGAGAGGGAGTAAAGAGAGAAGGAGTAAAGAGAGGGGAGGAAGCAAATGATCAAAACACTGCCATCTGACCCTTGTCAACTTTCCCCACCTCTAAGCCTTTTTAATTCTGTTTTGTAATCTCAGATAAATTCATCCCCAAATTCAATCTGGGTTATTCTCAATCACGTGACTGTTCCATTGCCAACGAACAGCTCCGCCATGTTGGAGGACAGCTAGAGCTTAGCGACCACTGATTACACTGAAGTTCTCATTGTCGAGCTGTGTTTACAAGAACGAAATTTTAAGCGGAAAACGGAAAAACGTACTGAAATAAAACATCACAGTTGTGATCCACTCTTCCAAAATCAGTTTGCAAAGTGAATTTTACAAAGTTCTGGCCTGACGGCGCAAAGGATCAGATTCGCACCACAGAAACAGCGCAGAAATCAACCATCGTAAAATATGGATCCACGAGAGCTGTTCTGTGTAAATCAAACCTTGAAACACCTTCTGTCCTTCTGACTGTTTAGAAAACGTTTAGCATCGTGCAGTGACAGCAACGCAGTAGTATTCTATGGATTGGAGCCGCTGTCCTCCAATATGGCAGATGTGTTGCCTTCACGGCATATGGGAGTAACCCATATTCAGTGACACTGAAACGATCACCATCTAAGTGTATGTTTCCTTCTCACCTGAAAAGCGACGTCACATATCCTCTCCACCCAGTCTGCACACTCGTCTTTAACTGTGGCGAAGATGCACGTTCTTTCTTCAGTCTCCACGCAGAACGCCGCCATGTTCTCCTACAAATACCACAGATAAACATTTCCACCAGAAGTAACATATAGGTTCACAATGCAATTTGTAACAACAGCAACAATAATAATAATAATAATTTTACAACATATTGTAGCAAATTCGGGGGGGGGGGGGCAGCCGGGAACCGCCGCAGCTGGGACGTGACCCCGTGTCTTCCACACCACGGGCAACTGCTCGCTCTCTCTCCAACTAGTCCACTAAAGACTATGACCCATTAGCCAAGGGCTAGCGAGTCTAGACATCCATGATCGTGACACTACCCCCCTCCTTCAGGAAGCGCATCCCCGTGCTTCAGCATACATGCTCTCCCTGGCAATTGGCCACTGAGTCTTTTTGTAGGTTACACACCGGATGCCTTTCCTGACAAACCCTCCACATTTATCCGGGCTTGGGACCAGATAAATGTGGGATAAACCGGATAAATTCACAAGCAGCAGTATGGTTTCATGCCACAAAAGAGCACTACAGATGCGATGTTCGCTTTGAGAATGCTGATGGAGAAGTATAGAGAAGGTCACAAAGAGTTACATTGTGGCTTTGTGGATTTAGAGAAATCATAACAGGGTGCTGAGAGAGGAGGTGTAGTATTGTATGAGGAAGTCGGGAGTTGCAGAGAAATATGTAGGAGTGGTGCAGGATATGTATGAGGGCAGTGTGACAGTGATGAGGTGTGCAGTTGGAATGATAGATGGGTTCAAGGTGGAGGTGGGTTTATTTCAAGGATTTGCTCTGAGCCCTTTCTTGTTTGCAAGACAGAACTCAGTGTACGCATTTAAATGGTCTTACATTCACCTTGCTGTCTGTGTGCACAGGAGTGTTCCAAGGGTCTGTCCTTGGGCCTCTTTTATTTACTATCTACATTAATAATCTAGGACGAAATGTTTATAACTATCTCCATTTTTACACTGGTGACACAGTGATTTACTTTTGTGCCTCAACACTTGCCTCTGCCTATGTGAATTTACAATCTGCCTTTAATACTATGCAAATGTTAAAGTCGTACCATGTTCGAACATAAGATAGTTCATAAGTGTACTTGGTACCAGAACACCTTAGGCCGAAGATCAATGATAGACTTTGTGGCCGTATCATGAGATCTGCGGCCGTATGTTTTGGACACTTGGGTGAAGAGAGGAGCAGAGCTGTGAACTGACCACCACCTGGTGGTGAGTTGGATCAGATGGCGGGAAAGCTGCTGGACAGACCTGGCAAACCCAAACGTGTAGTGAGGGTGAACTGGGAACGTCTGGTGGAGGCCCCTGTCCATGAGATCTTCAACTCCCACCTCTGGAAGAAGTTCTCATGTATCCCGAGGGAGGCTAGGGACATGGAGTCTGAGTGGGCCATGTTCAAAGCCTCTATCGCAGATGCGGCAGGCAGGAGCTGTGGTCATAAGGCCATTGATGCTTGTCGAGGTGGCAACCTAGGAATCCACTGGTGGACACCGGCAGTAGGGGAAGCTGTCAGGCTGAAGAACGAGGCCTTTCAGGCTTGGTTGGTCCAGGAGTCCCCTGGAGCAGCAGACAGGTACTGGGAGGCCAGAAGGAATGCAGCTTCGGCAGTCGCGGAAGCAAAAACTCGGGTGTGGGAGGAGTTCGGCGAAGCTATGGAGGAGGACTTTTGGTTGGCCTCAAGGAAGTTCTAGCAAACCATCCAGTGACTCAAGAAAGGGTAGCAAGGCTTGACTCAGGCTGTGTTCAGCCCGGGAGGAGAACTGCTGACCCAGACTGGGGGTGTTGTCGAGCAGTGGAAAGAACACTTTGAGGAGCTCCTGAACCTGGCTAACACGTCCTCAGTAGAGGAGGTAGAATCTGAAGACTCCGGGGAAGCCCAACCCATAACCCTGGCAGAGGTCTCTGAGGTAGTTAAGAAGCTCCTCCATAGCAAGGCGCCGGTGTGGATGAGATCCAACCTGAGATGCTGAAGGCTGTGGACATTGTTTGGCTGTCTTGGTTTACACGCCTCTTCAGTGTTGCATGGAGATCGGGGACAGTACCTGTGGAGTGGCAGACTGGGATGGTGGTTCCCATATTTAAAAAGGGAGGCTTGAGGGTGTGCTGCAATTACCGGGGCATCACATTGCTCAGCCTCCCTGGGAAAGTCTACTCTAGGATGCTGGAAAGAAAGCTCTGACCAATTGTCGAACCTTGGATCCAGGAGGAACAATGCAGATTCCGTCCTGGCCGTGGACCAACGGACCAATTCTTTACCCTAGCGGAAGTGCTGAGGGGGGCATGGGAGTTTGACCAGCCAGTCTACATGTGTTTTGTGGACTTGGAGAAGGCTTACGACCGCGTACCCTGGGGCACACTGTGGGGGGTACTGCGGGAGTATGGGGTACCGGGGCAGTTGCTACAAGCCATCCGGTCCTTGTATAACCAAAGTGAGAGCTGTGTCTGCATTCTCGGCACAAAGTCAAACACGTGTTCGGGGGGTGTCAGACTCCGCCAAGGTTGTCCCTTGTCTCTGATTCTGTTTGTGATATTCATGGACAGGATCTCAAGGCGCAGCCAAGGCGAGGAGTGTGTCCGTTTTGGGAACCTCAGAATTGCATCTCTGCTCTTTGCAGATGATGTGGTTTTGCTGGCTTCAGAAGAACGTGACCTCCAGCGCGCACTGGGTGTGAATGGCCAGGATGACAGTCAGCATCTCTAAGTCTGAGACCGTGGTTCTCTACCGGAAAATGGTGGATTGCTCCCTCCGGGTTGGGGATGAGTTGTTGCCTCAAATGAAGGAGTTTAAGTTTCTCGGGGTCTTGTTCACGAGTGAGGGTAGGATGGAGCGGGAGATTGACAGGCGGATTGGTGCAGCATCAGCAGTAAGGCGCATGTACTGGACCGTTGAGCCAGAAGTCAAAGCTCTCAATTTACCGGTCAATCTTCGTTCCAACCCTCACCTATGGTCATGAGCTTTGGGTCGTGACCAAAAGGGTGAGATCAAGGATACAATCGACTGAAACGAGTTTCTTCCGTAGGGTGTCTGGGTTCAGCCTTAGAGATCGGGTGAGGAGCTCGGACATCTGGAGGGAGCTCGGAGTAGAGCCGCTGTTCCTTTGAATTGAAAGGAGCCAGTTGAGGTGGTTCGGGCAACTGATCAGGATGCCTCCTGGTCGCCTTCCTTTGGAGGTTTACTGGGCACAGCCAACTGGGAGGAGACCCCGGGGAATACCCCGAACTTGCTGAGGGGACTACATGTCCAATCTGGCCTGGGAATGCCTTGAGATCCCCAAGGAGGAGCTGGCGGGTGTTGCTGGGGAGAGGGACGTCTAGAGTGCACTACTTAACTTGCTGCCACTGTGACCCGACCCCGGAGAAGTGGCTGAACATTAATGAATGAATGAACAAAGTTTTTGCTTATTGAAACTTGTCTTTAATGCAAGCAAACAAAGTTGATGGTTTTCGCCAAAGCTAAGAAAAAGACTTTTATCTTACCCAAAATTATCGTCCTCTAGTTTTATGAGATTGAGAAAGTTGGTACTTTCAAATAGGTTCAGATTTTAGTTGATGTGTCCTTGTTCTTTGAGGAACATATTAAGCAATTAACCACGAAACTAAAACTGAAGCTTAGTTTTATTTTAGGATGAAGTCTTGTTTTTCCTTGGAGGTTGGGAAAAGGCTCGACTCTGCAACCTTTATGTCTGCCTTAGATTATGGCAACCTTTTGTATTCACATGCATCTGCCAAATGTCATTTGACACTGTCTACCATGGTGCGCTGAGGTTTATCACAAATTTTGTGTGTGTGTGTCTGTGTGTGTGTGTGTCACTCACACATAGGCGGTCTCTTTGTTCTGCTGTAGCACCAGAGAAAACATGACATTAAATTCCAGTGAGAAGTGTTGGTTTGTGTTCTAGTTCTATGGAATTTCTGCAGAGTTCTGCACCTGCAGGTTCCAGGTCGATGAGTTGTCAGGCTTTACCTTGGGGCAGGCCTCTGCTTGTGGAGGCAATCTGAAGACACTGAGGATGTCTGACAGTCGGACCACCTTCAGTTTCCTGTCCAGTTGGGGAGCATGGTGTTTCCTCACCCCTGCAAAATGGACTGAATGAATTTATGGATGGATGGATAGATATGTAGTTGTTGATTAACAAAGTTTAAAAAATGGGTGCGTAAACAGAGTGGCTAACAGTCTTAAATATAGTTTAAAAAGTTTTTTGGGGTTTTTTTTTAAAAGAAATATGGAAAGATGTCCGCTGAAATTACTGACCAGGGCTCGTTTTTAAGCTGTGGCTCTTATCTCGTGGGCTAGGGGGAAAAACTGGCAAGAAGAAGTTGTGGCCTAGACAGTGTGACTGAATACTTAAAATGAAATTTGGTTAATTTTTCTTTCTTTCTTTCTTTCTTTCTTTTTTTTGTGGTCTGACTCTTTGAGGAGTGCACTGAATAGGTACTCTCATGATACCAGACAATCGGAGATCTCCATCTACCATCCATCCATTATACAAACCGCTTATCCTGCTCTCAGGGTCGTGGGGATGCTGGAGCCTATCCCAGCAGTCATTGAGCAGCAGGTGGGGAGACACCCTGGACAGGCCGCCAGGCAGCCAGGCCATCACAGGGCACACACACACACAGACACACATCCACACCTAGGGACAGTTTTGTATGGGTGATCCACCTGACCTACATGTCTTTGGACTGTGGGAGGAAACCGGAGCCCCCGGAGGAAACCCACGCAGACACGGGGAGAACATGCAATCTCCACACAGAGGACGACCCGGGACGACCCCCAAGGTTGGACTACCCCGGGGCTCGAACCCAGGACCTTCCTGCTGTGAGGCGACTGTGCTAACCAGGCCGCTTTGGCCGAGTGGTTAGCAATGTGGCCTCGTGGTGCAGTAAAAGCCTGGTTTGAATCCCGCAGCGCATTGAAATGTGCTCGGTTACATTGGTGGCAGCGGTGGTGTCCGGAAGCATGCAAATTCTCATAAGTCTATCCCGAGCGTGGGAATAACGAAGCGTGAGGGTGTGCTTCTTGGAGAGGGTGACTACTGTAACATACAAAAAGACTCAATGGCCGAACGCCAGGAGGTCGGCCCTCTTTAGTTGAGCGGTTAGCGGTGTCGCCCCGATGTGCAGTACAACTCCGGATCGAATCCGGCCGCGGGTGGAAATATGCTCGGTTACACCAGCCTGACTAACTGAAACATTAGCTAAAAGGCTCCTGCATGGTTTGGAAAACTCAGAGGTGAAGCTAAATGACATTACCTCCCTTCGACTCTCCCATGACCTGGATCTCCAACCGACCCATTCCACTGCGACTGGCGGGGAACAAGGAGAGCCAAACCTGCTTCCATTTCTGATGGGAGAGAGAGGGAGACATAGGATTAGTGTGGTCGCAATGACGCTAAAATGTTTTACCAGTAATATGTGGATGTTTCTGATGAAGGGAAAGGAGAATGACAGTCTGTGGAGGTGTGTCTGTCATGTGACTGCTAACAAGCTCAGCCCTCTAACAGATGCAGCCGTTCTTACCAACCTGTTCAAAGATAATTCTGGTTTTTTAAAACCTGGGTCTTATTTCCATAATTTTGTGACGACACCATTGTAAAGAAAGCTGAGTCCATCAGTGGTCCCATGTCAGAAGTCTGCAAAATGAAGCTGGTGGGTAAATGACATCACAACTGATATGTATGATGGAAGCAAGCCTCGGTCAAAACCTAGTATATGGCTGGACCGTGGATGGTCAATGTTCGAAACCTGTGCCCAATTTGTTACAGGGATAGTCAGCGGTAGTGTCTATAGTGTGAATTCCTGGATAGTAAATATTCATCTGCAATTTTCTGTGGTGGTCCCCGTAATATTTGTTGTTAAAGTGTATTGAAGCAGCATATCACGTGACATGGTTAAGCTACGTTCGAGTAAAACAAATTAAAAAAAAGGTTATAAATGCATTTGTAAGAACAATGCTTACCACTCATATCTTGGAATGTTTGATTTGAAAGAGAACCTAATTTAACCGTAATTATAACTTCTAATTATCTGTTAACTCCCGCTCCTCTTTCATGTTTCTGTCTGCGGATGTCTCTCGTTTTTCTAATAATAATGAACTTTATTTGCACAGCTCTTTTCTTAGCAGGGTTACAAAGTGCTTCACAGAACAGGATGAAAGAGTTAAAAATCATCAAAAAAGAAAAAAAACATTGTAAGAGACTACATTAAAAAGCAAGACCAAATAAAACCATAAAGTAAAAGTGGAAGGGAAGAGAGCAGGTTTGTTCATTGAAACAATTACAAAATTAAGAATAAAAATAAAAACTGTAAAAATAAATGAAAACAAACATCATACATTTGTAAAAGCTTTCTTAAAAGAAAAGTTTTAAGATGAGATGTAAAAGAAGCTAGAGAGTTAGCTCGACAGGGAGAGAGGTCCATAGTGTGGGGGCTATAACAGCAAAAGCCCAATCACCCCTTGTGACAAACTGAGACCTGGGAATAACCAGCAGGGCTCCATCTGTGCATCTTAATGGTCGAGAGGGTGTATACCAGGTCAGTGATTCACAAATGTAAGTAGGAGTAAGACCATTTAAGGCCTTAAGAGTGAGCAGTGAAATATTAAAATCCAATCGAAATATGACAGGAAATCAGTGTAGGGCGGCAAGCACGGGAGTGATTTGGTCATTCCTTCGTCATGTCGTTGGTGGTGGTATATATGTATGACTTCATCATCCCCTCACTTGGTGCAGTCATCCACTCCCATGGTTTCTCATACCATTGCTATGCTGACGATACCCAGCTCTTCCTATCATTCCTGCCAGATGACCTCACAGTCTCGGCACGGATATCGTCATGCCTTGCCGATATGGCTGCATGGATGAAAGAACGCCACCTTCAGCTTAACCTATCTAAGACTGAGCTCCTTGTCATCCCAGCAAGGCCATCCTTACAACAACAGATCAATATCCAGCTTGGATCAACCCAAATCATGCCCACAAAGTCTGCCCGAAGCCTGGGTGTCATGATTGATGACCAATTAACCTTTAAGGTTCACGGGGCCTCGATTGCTCGGTCGTGCCGATTTGCCCTGTACAACATCAGGGAAATTAGACCCTACCTGTCTGAGCACGCAGCACAACTCCTGGGACAGGCTCTTGTTATATCAGGCATTGACTACTGCAACGCCTTACTGGCAGGTCTCCCTGCATGCACTTTCAAACCCCTGCAAATGATCCAGAACGCAGCGGCACGTCTGGTCTTCAACCACCCCAGAACAGCACATGTCACTCCGCTGTTCATATCCCGCCACTGGCACCCAGTTGCTGCCCGCATCAAATTCAAAACTTTGATGCTCGCTTACAAAACAACTAAAATGGCTCCCGCCTACCTGAGCTGCCTCATTCAGGTCTACACACAGTCCCGCTCACTACGCTCTGCTAATGAAAGGCACCTGGCACCTCAGCCCAACAGGGCCCTAAGTCACAAGCCAGACTCATCTCTTCTGTAGTTCCCCGGTGGTGGAACGAGTTACCAAACTCCATTCAATCCACTGAGTCCCACTCCATCTTTAAGAAGCTAAAGACCCAGCTCTTTCTCCAACACCTCCACACCTGATGGTATTAATATATATATATATATATGTGTGTGTATGTGTGTATGTGTGTATATATACACTACCGTTCAAAAGTTTGGGATCACCCAAACAATTTCGTGTTTTCCATGAAAAGTCACACTTATTCACCACCATATGTTGTGAAATGAATAGAAAATAGAGTCAAGACATTGACAAGGTTAGAAATAATGATTTGTATTTGAAATAAGATTTTTTTTACATCAAACTTTGCTTTCGTTAAAGAATCCTCCATTTGTAGCAATTACAGCATTGCAGACCTTTGGCATTCTAGCTGTTAATTTGTTGAGGTAATCTGGAGAAATTGCACCCCACGCTTCCAGAAGCAGCTCCCACAAGTTGGATTGGTTGGATGGGCACTTCTTTGAGCAGATTGAGTTTCTGGAGCATCACATTTGTGGGGTCAATTAAACGCTCAAAATGGCCAGAAAAAGAGAACTTTCATCTGAAACTCGACAGTCTATTCTTGTTCTTAGAAATGAAGGCTATTCCATGCGAGAAATTGCTAAGAAATTGAAGATTTCCTACACCGGTGTGTACTACTCCCTTCAGAGAACAGCACAAACAGGCTCTAACAGGTACTATTTAATGAAGATGCCAGTTGGGGACCTGTGAGGCGTCTGTTTCTCAAACTAGAGACTCTAATGTACTTATCTTCTTGCTCAGTTGTGCAACGCGGCCTCCCACTTCTTTTTCTACTCTGGTTAGAGCCTGTGTGTGCTGTCCTCTGAAGGGAGTAGTACACACCGGTGTAGGAAATCTTCAATTTCTTAGCAATTTCTCGCATGGAATAGCCTTCATTTCTAAGAACAAGAATAGACTGTCGAGTTTCAGATGAAAGTTCTCTTTTTCTGGCCATTTTGAGCGTTTAATTGACCCCACAAATGTGATGCTCCAGAAACTCAATCTGCTCAAAGAAGTGCCCATCCAACCAATCCAACTTGTGGGAGCTGCTTCTGGAAGCGTGGGGTGCAATTTCTCCAGATTACCTCAACAAATTAACAGCTATAATGCCAAAGGTCTGCAATGCTGTAATTGCTGCAAATGGAGGATTCTTTGACGAAAGCAAAGTTTGATGTAAAAAAAATCTTATTTCAAATACAAATCATTATTTCTAACCTTGTCAATGTCTTGACTCTATTTTCTATTCATTTCACAACATATGGTGGTGAATAAGTGTGACTTTTCATGGAAAACACAAAATTGTTTGGGTGATCCCAAACTTTTGAACGGTAGTGTATATATATAAATTGCTTCTCTGCACCCTATTTATTGCCTGTGTGCACTGACTGTTAACACCTATGTCCTATCAGACTCTAACTTAGCTTTATGGCCCCGTACTCGTGTTGTCGCCTCCTGACTAGACCCTTGCTTGTGTTGTAGTAGCTCTCAGGTGTTTGGATAAAAGCATCTGCTAAATGAAATTGTAAACTGTAACATTATGTGTCATCACCTCAGCTCTTTACCTGTGAACAGTCACAGAAAAGTCAACATTAGTCATCGTTTCACCTATTTCCCTCTAACCTGCCCAACCCTCTCTTCTGCATAGGAGTTACCAGAGAAAAGGGAGGAGGAGGGGGAAAAGCCAGATAAGGAAAGGTGACCGTTTTCCTCTGGCATGTGTACATGTGCGGGGTTGAGAAATAATGATTCATGGAGCTGTATTCATCTGGAACAAGCGTTTTAGCAGTTTGCCCAATAGTGCAGTACGGATCAGAAAGTCAGTGTAGATTAAACAGGCAAATCAAGTTTCCATTTGACAGATTAAAACTTGAGGAATGGAAAACAGTCACATATTTTAGTGATTTTTATAACTCTAAAACTGCTTTACGGAGCCTTTTGGGTGACATGGCCGTAAACATGGGGGTCATCTAGGGGTCTGCATAAAGGTTTCAGGTTCCATGTGGAGAAACATGCCTCCATCTATTCCATGTTGTCTCAGTCTCTGTTGTGAGCCACTGAAAATGACGGCTCAGTCCATCACTTTAAGGTTGGACCGGAACAGTAAATGGCCTCTGAGGGGTCAGTAGGGTGGAGGAAGAGGAAGGCGGGTTGGTCTGTGGGACACTCGATCTGATACGATGGAGTCAGAGGCACCACAAACTAAATTACAACCGGGAAAATCAAATCTGGGGCCAGTGACTGAGGTGGTGGCAAATCTGATAAATCGCCAGGTTTGGCTTTTTTCCTTGTAAATGAGAAGAAACACACAGCAGGAAAGGCAGCAGGATGTGATGTTACGGGTACAAACAACATTCTGCCATCCTGTCGTCATTGTAGTCAACTGTGGTTAAAGGTGTCAATACTGACTACTAATATCCTGAATGTTTCACTTCATAAGCCATAGATTTTGGCCAAAATAAGAATTCAAAGCAATATTAGATTTAGTTTTTAAACCCACGTGGTCTACATAATGTGTTAGTTTTCAACAGGCAGTTGGTCATTTCAAGAGGTCTCCATCCTAGAAGTCCTCTTCCAGAAAGGGAAGTATGTGAACACATACTTTGTAATGATGTGTGCAGCTGTTATTACTGGTTTTATGCAGTGGCTGGTAATACACCTTCAACAAAGAAGGGGTGAGATGGTAAAGAGAAGATGCATGTGCCTACTTGTTTCATGCGCACTGCTCTGCGTTTATTACTCAATAGTCGGCAGTTGGACGTGGGCCCGTATCATGCTTCATCACCTGCACATGACAGCTCATGATGAAGAGCCACAGTAGTTTCTCCCCATGTCTACCACACACAGGTTTAAGGTAGAAGTACCATGTTTTCTTCTCCTTGACGCCGGTGTGGCTGGATTATGTTGTGCAGAGCATGGTTTTCTGTTTCCTCTGTCGGTGAGGGTGCATGGTGCTGTCTGCAAGACGCCGGTGGTGATCTGGAGGGGAAGGGTTCATAGAAGTCCTGGTTCCCTTATTTTCAATTTGGGTATCATAGTTGACCAAGGACGTGTGGTTGGAAGTCTCACATGCTGCAGTATCAAGACATCCTCCAGCCCATACGACCACATAGGTCGTTTGTTCCTCCCCTGCAATGCCGCTAATTATGAAGTCCTCGTTTGCGGACATTGGGACTTTATTATTGTTCGTGCAAAGTGAAGGTGTAAATGTAAGTCAATACAGCTTGGGAAGATTAGTGAAGAAACCAACAGTTTACAAGAGTACAATTCTTGCACTCCCCCAACTCTTTTGATTGGTAATGAAGGTCAAAGGTGATATGATGACGAGCCACCCGAGACACCAGATTGTCGTTATTTACACGGCCGCTAGAAGCCGCTTGACTTTAAAACGTTACCATAGGTCGTAATAAGCTGCTTGTACAAACGACCTACGGGGTCGTTTTTTGGTGGAGGACGGTCTCTGCAGTATAGCTTTGAGACAGGTTGGCTCACAGTAATTCAATGTGCTAAACAAAGATGTATTTATTTGTTGGTTTATTTGGATTTTGATACACCCCTTGTGTTGTCCACACGTTCTGCACACTGCCCCTGTCTTTAGGGTCACTTATGACCCGCCTTCATCAAACCTCTAAATTAACGCAACTTCGTTTAATTTTAAACCCCAAATCTATTCTGCACGGAGAAACAAGCTGTCATTCATCACAAACTGTGTGACTATCTGGGTTTTCCCTCTTCACAGGGCAGAAAGCCTGCATTTAACCAGTGGACACCACTCGTTTTTATTACAACACACCTGTCACATCTGTTTTCTTTACTATAGTAGAGGTTTATTGTTATTATTATTATTGTTGTTATTTCGTGTTTCCTGTTTTACACTAGCCGGGTCCAAGCTATGGACCTGAGGCACTATAGGGCAGATGTCACTTGATTGACAGTCTCGTCGTAATATGTGGGCTGTTCCGAGTAGGCCGATCTTCTGGACTGCACAGATGTTGATGTTGCCTGGGATACGGTTGGTGGACTTTTCCATTCCCTTCTTCATGAGTCCTTGAGCTCCGATGACCACTGGTGTTGTTCCGGTCTTCCTTCCCCACATCCTGTTGGTTTAAGTCTCCAGGTCTTTGTTCTTGGTCAGCTTCTCTGTGACTTCCACTGAGGTGTGTTTTCGGATGGTGTTGCCATGTCGATGAGCATGCACCTCTTCTCCTTCCTGTCCTTGATATGATGTCGAGCTTGTTTGCTTTTATCTCTCTGTCAGTGTGGATGGGCGTGTCCCAGAGGATGTGACGTCATTGTTCTCAGTGACCGTTCTTGGCTGATGGTCATACCACTTCTCAGTTGTCTTGATCTTGTAACTCCTGCAGATCTTCCAGTGCAGGTATGCTGCTGCCTGGTTGTGCCTGTACATGCACACGGGCTTTGCCAGTTCTGGGCAGCCTGAGACCACGTGGTTGGTGGTTAATTCGTACATTCCACAGATTCTGCATTTTGGGTCTGTTCCATCTTTGATGGTGCGATGGTGATGGGATCTGGTTGCCAGGCTCTGGTCTTGTGCAGCGATTATCAGGCCCTCCGTCTCTGCTTTCAGCCCGCTGCCCCCCAGCCACTGGCGTGTCTTTTGTTGGTCCACGTTATTATCATTATTATTATTGTTATTATTGCTTAAGGTACTGCATAGGTGTAACATTTCACTTTTTAGCAAGAGAAAGCACTTGTATAGCCTAAAAAAGTACCAGAGATGTGCAGAAAGTAGTTTTTGTCTTGGAGTCAAAATGACCTGAAGACAATCTTAGTTCCCTAGCTCCCAATCTTAGTTCCCAATCTTAGTTCCCTAGTGGTGTACAGCTTTCATGGAAATATGAACAAAACAACGTTTCATTTGTTCTAATGTTGGGGTCACTAGGAGAAGTCATCACATTTCAGGTGGGGGAAAAAAGATCATTTAGAGTGTTTTCTCTGCTGTTAAACACTGTAATGGGTCATTTTGACCCGTACACAACAGAAGGGATACTTTACTGATCCCTGCAGGGAAATTCCTCTGCATTTAACCCACCCTAGCTGTGTAGCTAGGAGCAGTGGGCAGCCACCGTGCAGCACCCGGGGACCAACTCCAGTTCGTCTTGCCATGCCTTGCTCAGGGGCACAGACAAGAGTATTAACCTTAACATGCATGTCTTTCTGACGGTGGGGAAAATCCAGAGAAAACCCACCACAGACACGGGGAGAACATGCAAACTCCACACAGAGGACGACCCGGGATGACCCCCGAGGTGGGACGTTCTTGCTGTGAGGCAACAGCACTAACCACTGGGCCACCGTGTCACCCAATACAGATATACACTACTTTGTATTTTTGTATTTTTAACTTTTGTAAACTGGGATAATCATTGTTGAAACTGTGTTGACGGCTAGTAGACCTGTACAGATATTACACAAACACAACGTCAGTCAGAGACAAAAGCAATAACCATTGAGGGTGTACCCAGTTTCCCCTCGGGGACGTATAAAGTATTCTGATTCTGACTAATAGCAGGTGGCTTACCGGTTGATTTTATATTACAGCATCTCTGCACATGCATTAAGTGGGAAACTTGCTAAATATATATTAATTTTCATTTTTCTTAGCCCCTAAACAACTCAGTTTCCAATGTTTTGTACATTATCAAAAGTCACCCTTGGCTTCTCTTTAAAAACATATTTCTTTTGGGGGGGTGTGTGGACTTAGAATATGCCAGTGTTTAAAACAACATCACTAATATTCATGTTTAAGGATTGTATGATGTATAGTACATAACAGTGATACTGGTAGTGACACTGGTAATGCTGGTAGTGATACTGGTAGAGACAGTGGTAGTGATACTGGTAGAGATACTGGCAGTGATACCGGTGGTTCATTATAGTGTGTGTGTGTGTGTGTGTGTGTGTGTGTGTGTGTGTGTGTGTGTGTGTGTGTGTGTGTCCCTGTCAGTGTGTTGTGTTGGAATGTGCAATATGCAGGGTTGTGTCTGAACCTGCACATCTGGTGAGCATCGCCACCTTCAAGGGCTTGAAACAAAACACAACCCTGCTCCATTTCTGTTTTTATGTTTTACTTTGTGTTTCTGAATTCCCAAACAAGAGACTGCATTACCTGTATGTGTGAGGTGCCCCTGGTTACTGTACATCCAGTAACCAGGGCACATCAGACCCTTTTTGTGTGATTCAGACAAAATGAATGTTTGCCCTCATCCTGCTTGTTGAGCTCCAAACAACTCAAAAAACAATACACAAAAATTACACGTTATGTTTATAGAGCAGTAATTACACCCCAGAGGCCATAAAACAGCTGAACATCACGTCAGGTTCACAGCCTTTGCTTGTTGGATCATTATGTGTCCTGGACCAAGTTACAGATTGACCTGATCTTCATCAACGTTTCACATCGAAAGAAATTAAATTAGGTTGTCATCACATAACAGGTCATGTAAGTCAACACGTCGTGTAAAAGCATATAGAAACAACTGAAACTCTGTGAGTTATTCTGCTCTAGTGCAGTAAAACCTCTGTGCCACAGTGATTTATTCTGCTCTAGTGTAGTAAAACCTCTGTGCCACAGTGAGTTATTCTGCTCTAGTGTAGTAAAACCTCTGTGCCACAGTGATTTATTCTGCTCTAGTGTAGTAAAACCTCTGTGCCACAGTGATTTATTCTGCTCTAGTGTAGTAAAACCTGTGCCACAGTGATTTATTCTGCTCTAGTGTAGTAAAACCTCTGTGCTACAGTGATTTATTCTGCTCTAGTGTAGTAGAACCTCTGTGCCACAGTGATTTATTCTGCTCTAGTGTATTAAAACCTCTGTGCCACAGTGATTTATTCTGCTCTAGTGTAGTAAAACCTCTGTGCCACAGTGATTTATTCTGCTCTAGTGTAGTAAAAACTCTGTGCCACAGTGATTTATTCTGCTCTAGTGTAGTAAAAACTCTGTGCCACAGTGATTTATTCTGCTCTAGTGTAGTAAAAACTCTGTGCCACAGTGATTTATTCTGCTCTAGTGTAGTAAAACCTGTGCCACAGTGATTTATTCTGCTCTAGTGTAGTAAAATCTGTGCCACAGTGATTTATTCTGCTCTAGTGTAGTAGAACCTCTGTGCCACAGTGATTTATTCTGCTCTAGTGTAGTAGAACCTCTGTGCCACAGTGATTTATTCTGCTCTAGTGTAGTAAAACCTCTGTGCCACAGTGATTTATTCTGCTCTAGTGTAGTAAAACCTCTGTGCCACAGTGATTTATTCTGCTCTAGTGTAGTAGAACCTCTGTGCCACAGTGATTTATTCTGCTCTAGTGTAGTAAAACCTCTGTTCCACAGTGATTTATTCTGCTCTAGTGTAGCAAAAACTCTGTGCCACAGTGATTTATTCTGCTCTATTGTAGTAAAACCTCTGTGCCACAGTGATTTATTATGCTCTAGTGTAGTAAAACCTCTGTGCCACAGTGATTTGTTCTGCTCTAGTGTAGTAAAACCTCTGTGCCACAGTGATTTATTCTGCTCTAGTGTAGTAAAACCTCTGTGCCACAGTGATTTATTCTGCTCTAGTGTAGTAAAAACTCTGTGCCACAGTGATTTATTCTGCTCTAGTGTAGTAAAACCTCTGTGCCACAGTGATTTATTCTGCTCTAGTGTAGTAAAACCTCTGTGCCACAGTGATTTATTCTGCTCTCGTGTAGTAAAAACTCTGTGCCACAGTGATTTATTCTGCTCTAGTGTAGTAAAACCTCTGTGCCACAGTGATTTATTCTGCTCTAGTGTAGTAAAAACTCTGTGCCACAGTGATTTATTCTGCTCTAGTGTAGTAAAAACTCTGTGCCACAGTGATTTATTCTGCTCTAGTGTAGTAAAACCTCTGTGCCACAGTGATTTATTCTGCTCTAGTGTAGTAAAAACTCTGTGCCACAGTGATTTATTCTGCTCTAGTGTAGTAAAACCTCTGTGCCACAGTGATTTATTCTGCTCTAGTGTAGTAGAACCTCTGTGCCACAGTGATTTATTCTGCTCTAGTGTAGTAGAACCTCTGTGCCACAGTGATTTATTCTGCTCTAGTGTAGTAAAACCTCTGTGCCACAGTGATTTATTCTGCTCTAGTGTAGTAACACCTCTGTGCCACAGTGATTTATTCTGCTCTAGTGTAGTAGAACCTCTGTGCCACAGTGATTTATTCTGCTCTAGTGTAGTAAAACCTCTGTGCCACAGTGATTTATTCTGCTCTAGTGTAGCAAAAACTCTGTGCCACAGTGATTTATTCTGCTCTATTGTAGTAAAACCTCTGTGCCACAGTGATTTATTATGCTCTAGTGTAGTAAAACCTCTGTGCCACAGTGATTTGTTCTGCTCTAGTGTAGTAAAACCTCTGTGCCACAGTGATTTATTCTGCTCTAGTGTAGTAAAACCTCTGTGCCACAGTGATTTATTCTGCTCTAGTGTAGTAAAAACTCTGTGCCACAGTGATTTATTCTGCTCTAGTGTAGTAAAACCTCTGTGCCACAGTGATTTATTCTGCTCTAGTGTAGTAAAACCTCTGTGCCACAGTGATTTATTCTGCTCTCGTGTAGTAAAAACTCTGTGCCACAGTGATTTATTCTGCTCTAGTGTAGTAAAACCTCTGTGCCACAGTGATTTATTCTGCTCTAGTGTAGTAAAACCTCTGCGCCACAGTGATTTATTCTGCTCTCGTGTAGTAAAACCTCTGCGCCACAGTGATTTATTCTGCTCTAGTGTAGTAAAACCTCTGTCCCACAGTGATTTATTCTGCTCCAGTGCAGTAAAAAGCTGCATTTTAACAAATAGTGTAATCAGAGTTTACTGGCTTTTTGCCCAGTTGTGGACATTACTTGTGAATACATTGTTGTTTTCTGTAATGAATGTCATGAACAAGCTTTGCATCAAGGTGATGACTGTCCCACAATTTAAGCAAATGTGTAACTGTAGTACACGTCTCCCCAGTGCTAGACTATAATCTCTCACATGGTTTTGCCTCATCCGGTCCTTCATGTTGGCCTTGGCCAACTGCACCGCAGGTTTCTCGCCCTGCCCTGTTGTGTAGGCCAACACATGACCATCACATAGTAATAATAATAATACATGATAATAACAGCATCAAAATCATAACAGTCCCACTGTGGAATCTGATGACTCGTTTCACACAAGCCAACAAGGTGTCACTCAAAGTTAGTTGAGCAGACTCATTACGGTTGTCCTAGAGCCTGGCAAAACGTGTTGCAGAAATAATTGTGTGTGTGCCGAGCAGAGATGTTGGGACTACTTATTTCTATCCTGGATAGTGATGACTATGGGAGGCCCGGTGGCCCAGTGGAAGACTCCTAATGAAACATTAAACCGTGTGTACTCACTTTGCCAGCGAGTCGCGGCTGAAGGAAAACCTGTTCTGCTTTGACAGGAGCATCCATCCCAGCTTCTGCGTTGAGTTGAGACCAGCACCTCACAATAACACTGTTACCAACACTAACACACTAATCCCAACACTAACACCAGCACTCCTGATCCCAACACTACTAACACTAATATCAAGGAAACACAAACACAGAAGGACGGGTCTATATCCTGTCCAGGAGGCTTTACAGCCAAAGTACTCTCTCCAGCAGGCAGAAAGACAATAATGACAACGTACAACTCCTCCTACAGACACTCAGATGTGGAAAAGAGAAAACCCTCCTCCAGAAGAGGACGTGACCAGGAGCCAAAAGGAGGAGGGATCTCTCAGCCCAGGGTTGACAGGGGGCGTGTAGTGCACGTCACACAGCTTTTACCATGAGGTAAATAAAGTGTGACGGAGCTGCGCACGCAGGCCTCCATGCTGCCGCTGAGCTGCGCTTCTTCTTCAACAGCTTCTTATTTGACTTTCCCCTTCCACCTTAGCAGTGGCGCCATGTCACCTGTAGGGGGCTCCGTTGAGTCGTTTTTCAAACGACTGCCCCGTAAACGCGCTCAGTCCAAAGAGAAGCTGAAAGTACAGAGCCACACGTTGTCGTTTCAGGTATCACTACTTATTCTGTGCATGTCTCAACTCATCAGCTCCATAACCCTAGGGGTCAACTGTACCCCCTTAGGGTGTGGGGTGGTACTGCAGGTAAGTATAACATGACCAGGTAGTCAGTACACCACAGTATGTGTGTCAGAATGTGGAACATCTATATTAAAAAGCTGTCAATACCAAAATGTTGGACTATAACTAAATGACCATATCACGTGATTGCATTTTCTGCTTAATTACCATGGTTCTCCCTCCTTAATATCAAAAAGTCTCAATCTGACTCTGTGATGTCACACTGTATGACTGACCACCAAAACCCTGAATTATACAGTATGTTACTCTAGCATTTTTATTAGGACCCTCTGAACATGGCATGTGTATATGGTCAATTGTAATTTTTTAAAAAAATGTTTATTTGGGGAGGGACAGTGTACATTAATCAACATTTGAAACAACTGTAAATATGCCCGAGTTAGCTAATAGGCCAGTTTCAATCGGCAGTCCCTTTGCCTGATGTTGTTAGGCATCCTAGGATAATAACATACTTCAAGAATATAAAATAAACATGCAACACAGTTAATGTACAATACAAGCAGAACAAGAACAAACAAATGAGAACATATATACAGAATATACAAATAACGTAGAAAAAGATAATAAAGACTATATAGAAAATTATATATATATATATATATATATATATATATATAACAGACATACAAGACAGCCAATGTACAATACAGTTAAACAACATGATAAAGGTGTGTGCGAATAGCATCAATGTTGACATTGTTGGTTCTTAATAAGCCATTTCTTGACATTACACTTAAATGACTAATAGGATGGGGACCCTCTAATTGATTGTGGTACTGAGTTCCATTGATGTGATGCTCTAAAGGAGGAGACGGCCTGACTAAATGCAGTTCTCCTAAGTGGGATGTGCAGTCTCCTCTAACTGCACCTCTAGTAGCTCTGTTCATTCATCTTCAGCCGCTTCTCCGGGGTAGGGTCGCGGTGGCAGCAAGCTAAGTAGGGCACTCCAGACGTCCCTCTCCCCAGCAACGCCCTTCAGCTCCTCCTGGGGGTTCCCGGTAGACTTGAAATTGATGAAGCTGGACAGAGGAGGAGGAGCCAAACCATGCATGATCTTATAAACTAGGCACACATGTTTTGTATTTGATGAGGTTTTCCCAACTGTACTTTTTTAGAATAGGGCAGTGATGAACAGTTAATGGCTTCTTGTCTAAGGTTTTGAGTGCCTGTTTGTATAATGATTCCAGTGGTTTTAATGCTGTAGGGTGTGTGTTAGACCAGCTTATCAGACAATAGGTGATGTAGGAAACAACCATTCAGTGGAAGTATATCTTTGCTGCCTCAGTTGATAGAAAGTCTCTGGTAAACCTGAAATTTGCCAAATTAAACTTTACTTTATTGCAGACCCTTTTTATGTGGGTTTTGAAGCCAAGGTTTGAATCTATGTGTACTCCTAGTATTTGTATTCTGAGACAACTTTTCTCTCTCCCTGGATGAGAATATCTTGCTCTACGTTTTTGCTGTCGCCTTTTGAGAAAAAAACCTACAAACCGTTTTTGACACATTCAACTGCAGACAACATTGGTTAAGCCAGGATGTGACCTTCAACACAACATTTGTTAACTTGATTGCTACCTCTTCTGTAGTTTTACCATGACAAAAAATAACTATCGTTAGCATATATTAAGATGTCACATTTTCCACACACAGAAGGTAGATCATTAATGTACGTGCTGGATAGGATTGGACCCAGCATAGAGCCCTGTGGGACACCAGTTGATAGATCTAGAGAATTAGATGTACAATTATTGATTTTGACAAGCTGGGAGCGAGATGAGAGGTAGGATCTGATAAAGTTGGCAAATTCTGCGGAAAGATTGAAATTGAGTAGTTTATGCAGTAGGATGTTATGAATTTAATGTTTTTTGTAGATCAAGGAACATGGCCCCTACAGCCTCGCCTTTGTCCATTGATGCCTCCACTTTTTCTAGGAAATAGCATGAGCGATTGAGCGATTAGCCCTGAATCCAAGTTACATTTGGGTGCAGTGGGAAGGAGCTATTGTTGAGTTGGCCAATGATTTGTTCAGCAACTAGTTTTTCGAATACCTTTGATACTATGGATGAAATACTGATGGGCCTGTAGTTAGTGGTCAGATGAGGGTCACCACCTTTGAGTATAGGGGTTACAACCGCAGACTTCCATGAGTTGGGAAACCTTGCTTGACCCAATGATGTATTAATGGTATACGTTAGTGTGTTAGCTATTGAGGAATTGATCTCTTTCAGCATGAGTGTGTCCATACCATAGATATCCTTAGCCCTTGAAGACTTGAGGGATGCGATTACTTTTGCAACCTCCATCTCAGACACTGGTCTTAATGCGAGTGCTGGTTCACTAGTACCGATAGTCTATGCATTGCTTTGTTGAACTGAAACTTTGGGCTATGGTAGTAACTGACTCAACGAAGTATTGTTTGAAGGCTTGTGCCACATTAACTGGGCTCTGTAGGATTGAGTTATTGACCTTCAATTCATTTGGCTTTGTTATGATGTTGTTTTGACCAGTTAGTTTTTTTTAATCTGGCTTCATATAGCTTTTGAGTTACCGTGAGAGTTTTCAAGGATTGTGATGAAGATGTCCGCCTTTGCTTTTCTCAGTTCGCTTGTTACCTTGTTTCTTAGCGATGCAAATATATGTCTATCATGGGACATCTTTGATTTTGTGGCTATTTTTAAGGCCTTGCCTCGCGCCTTCATTAATTTTTTGACATTATTGTTCACCCACGGGAGCGTCTGTTTCTTATTTTTGTGTTTCATCTTAATCGAAAATTCACTGATTATAGATTGTAATTTTTCTGTAAAGTTTTGGCTAATTACTTCTGAAACATTTTCAAGGAATAAATCATCCCAGTTGATGGTTGTTGTTGTTTTTATGGTTGTTTTGAAGTCCTCTTGCTTGTTTATTGGGATACCAAAGAGTTCCTTATTGCCATGAGTAGTATGAGTGGTAAACCTCCCGCATGTTAATTTTCTTGATATGAGCACCATATTATGGTCTGACAGCCCAGTTATCATGTTGTGTGACTCTGTGATCCTTCCGGGTCTATTGCTAAATATTAAGTATATCTGGGTACTGCTATTCTTGTTGGACCTTTGACTATTTGAGTCAAATTAAAACTATCAGTAGTTTGCTTGAGTTTTTTTTCTTTTCCTTAAGGACTTCCCAATTTAGGTTGAAGTCGCCCCTTACAATGACCTCTTTGACGTTATATCTCCTTGAGTTTATCATAAAAGCTAATGTTTGAAGAGGGTGGTCGATACATGACGATACGTGTACAGGACATCTGAGGTGATAAAATCGTGTTTAGGCCGACGCATTCCAAATCAGTTGGCTCTTGCCATTGAATCTCGCTCGTCACAACGAACCCCGCCCTTTTCCGGTCGGTCTTTCCTGAAACCGGAAGTTGTAGTACTGCAGGTGGGGCGTTAACGCGAAGCCGCGTTTCTGATCAACAGAGGAAATCTACGTTATACTCTAATACCATGATTTATCTGATCACTTGTGGATGTTAAGCTTCGTTTATTTAGGTGTCCACCTATTATACCCTTTGGCTTTGCGCTTGGATCATAATTCTCGCGTTGTTTGCCGTTTGAAAGACTTTCCACTTCCGGTTCATTCGGCTTGCCCTGATCACTAGCCCGCCCTTGTTTTTATGTCCGTGTGTGTGTGTGCGGGATTGTCCTACAGTGGCTATCCCTCGGGTGACGTTGTATGGGCTCGCATGTGTACAGTCGCCGCTGCTGCTGGTTGGACTTGCGGAAGATGTTCTCGTTCTCGCCGCGTCAGGACCGCCCGGCCAGGACGGCGGCACCGTCTGGAGATGGCCGCCGGTCGGGATCGCCAAATCAGCTGATTGACAAGCAGAGGTAGGATTGGCTCATCTATTATTTTAGCTGGACCAGGGCACTGGCGTTTAGCCCCCAGGGCATATTCTCCGTAACCAAAGACGTTGTGGATCTTGATTGATGGTTGCCGGGTGTGCAAGTTTCAAAATCCGCGTGTAGAACAAGAAAGCAGTTGCCGTACCCGATCGGCCCAACGCCATTGTGAAATGCTTACGGTCTGGCGTTTGTTTGGTCCTCTGTCCTCTTGATGGGGAGGAGATGCGCTGTGATGTCACAATGCAGTGCGATTGCACTTTCTGCTTAATTACCATAGCTCCTCCCCCTTGATATCAAAAAGTCTCAACAATCTGACACTGGTGTCACACTCTGGTACAACTGACTACCAAAATCCTGAATGTTAATAAAATTTACTGTAGTATTTCTTTATTCGGACCCTCTGAAAATGGCGTATGATTATACGGTCATTCCATTACATGACATGACATTACCTTTCAGTCACTTAGCCGACGCTTTTATCCAAAGCGACTTACAATAAGTGCATCATGTAACGTAGGAAATCAGGAGAACTACTAGTCATCAGAGGTCATAAGTGCATCTAAACAAGCATCTGAGAGCAAAACCAGTGCTAAAGTAAAAGCACAAGAAAGAGATTTTCTTTTTAAATGAGTGAATACAATAAGTGCTAAGAGCAAGTAACAGGGTAGTAGTTCTTGAAGAGGTGAGTTTTCAACCTGCGCTGAAAGATGGGCAGCGACTCCTCTGTCCTGACATCAGTGGGGAGTTCATTCCACCACTGTGGGGCCAGGACAGAACAGAGCCGTGACCGGGTCGATCGGCAGCAGGGGCTTCTGAGCGACGGGGCAACCAGGCGTCCCGAGGCAGCAGAGCGAAGTGGTCGGGCATGGGTGTAGGGCTTGACCACTGCCTGGAGATAGGAAGGAGCTGTTCCTTTCACTGCCCTGTAGGCTAGCACCAGAGTCTTAAACTGTATGCGAGCAGCTACTAAGAGCCAGTGTAGGGACATGAGAAGAGGAGTTGTGTGGGAGGACGTAGGATGGTTGAGCACCAGATGAGCTGCAGCTTTCTGAACAAGCTCCAGATGTCTGATGGCCGACGCCGGGGCGCCAGCAAGGAGGGAGTTGACGTAGTCCAGCCGGGTGATGACCAGAGCCTGGATGAGCACCCGTGCCATCTCGTCGGTGAGGAATGGGCAAATCCTCCTGATGTTGTAGAGGAGAAATCTGCAGGAGCGAGCAACCAATAGTGCAGTGTGATTGCAATGTCTGCTTAATTACCATGATTGTCCCTCCTTAATATCAAAAAGCATCAACAATCTGATTGTTTTCCCATGGGCAGGGCACCTAGGAAAGACCAAGACATATGACCAAATCAGTCAGTGTTTCTATTGGCCTGGCTTGTATACGGATGTGCAAGACAAAAATCTGTAAAATCTGTCATGTATGTCAAGTTGTTGCTTGAGCTCCAATGTCTGACAGGGATTATATACAGCCACTACACAAATTATGAGTGTTCCCTATGAGAAGATGGCCATGGACACCATTGGGCCATTACCCAAGAGTAGTTCAGGATGCAAGTACGCTCTGGTATTATGTGATTATGCAACCAAGTAGCCTGACGTTTATCCTCTGTGTTCTGTTTAGATGAAGCATGTGGTTTGGTGCTTGGTAGAGCAGTTTTTCAGAGTTAGGATTTCAAAATAAATTTTGACTGCCTGTCTCATGAATGAACTTCCTCAGCATTTGTTTTAAAGTACCATTAAACCTTTCAACCAAACCATCAGTTTCAGCATGGTAAGGAGTAGTTCTTATACCTTTAATTCCCAGCTGAGCATACATGGTTTTCATCAGGGTGAGACATGAAATTGGTGCCTTGGTCAAAGACTGGAATAAATGGTTGCCTATCTTGTTATTTGCCCACAGAGAAGTGCTCAACTAGTTTCTCTCTTTTTGAGTTATTATATGGTAGGCAGGTCAGAGAACATAAGAACATGCTCAATGAGAGGTGGGTGGCTGGTGAGGCAACGATACACAGTACTGTTTCCGACATCCACCATATGAGAGACAAGTTGGAGAACTCGAAGGAGATGGTAGAGAGAAAGAGAGAGTTGCAACCAGGATAGAAAATATTAGTATTCCTTCCTACAGGACCAAGCACCTTGCTATATGTCAAGGGCCATACACCGTACCAGGAAAATAGGGCCTGCAACATATGAGATTCTCTGCCCTGGTAAACTGGGTTCCAAACAGAACCTTCATGTGAATCTGCTGAAGTTGTATTTGGAGAGAGAGCTATAGCCCACAAGCAAGCAGACCATGTTGATCAGAGAGATCCAAGACATTGATGGAGAAGTAGAGGAAACCGATGAAGCTGAGCTTACTCCTAAGAGGGGAGGAGGGGACCTTCAAGTTTTCCCCAATCACTTGAATCCAGAGCAACACATCCCGTTAAATGAGGTGAAACAGTCTTTTTCTGCATTATTTCAAAAGAGACCTGGGAAAACTGAGCTCATCAGCCATAAAATTGTGCTCAAAGAAAATAAACCTGTAAGCTTGAGACCCTACATGATTCCAGAGAGGCTGGTGGAACCACTGAAGCAAGACGTGCAAGCAATGCCAGACATGGGAGTCACTGAACCATCTAAAAGTGAGTGGTCTAATCCAATTGTCATGGTGCCCAAGGAAGACTTTCATGGGCTATGGTTGGATGGATGGGTTGCATTTATATAGCGCTTTTCTAGCTGCAACGGTCACTCTGCTTAGACATGATGCAGCTCAACGGCATCTTATGTTTTGATTCGTATCCAATGCCCTGTGTTGATGAGTTGCTGGAGAGGTTAGGCAAGGCCAAGTACATCGCTACCTTAGACCTCTGTAAAGGCAAGTACCTCTTGACTCTGCTTGTAAGGAATACACTGCCTTTCAGATTCCAGGGTTAGGTCTGTTCCAATACGCTGTTTACCTTTAGGGCTGCATGGAGCACCTGCAAGTTTTCAGTAATTATTGGACTTCATTCTCCAGGACTAGATTTGCAGCTGCGTATCTTGATTATGTTGGGATTTACAGTGAGAATTGGTAGGACCACCCTCAGAACCTCAAAATTGTCCTGGGGAAAATCTAAAATGCTGGGCTGACCATCAATGAAAGACAGTGCTCTTGGGCTCAGATCAAACCACAGGTGGAGAAGGTGGAGGCCATGGAGATGACATAGAAGTTTCATCCCTCGTTGTGCTACATTAGCAGCCTCATTAACTGACTTCACAAAAAAAATCCAATACATCAATCAATCAATCACTCAATAAAGCTTCATTTCATTTTATATAGTGCTTTTCTAGCTGCAACAGCCCAGACTGAAATGATCAGAGGACTGAGTGCAGGCTTTTAAGGCCTTGACATTTTTCATCTGTCAAGCTCCTGCGTTACAGAGTCCAGAATTTACGAAGAAGCTTGTAGTACAAGTGGATGCATCAGATGCTGGACTGGGAGCGGTGCTAGTGCAAGGAGAACCAGGCCAAGAGAGGCCTATCTTTTTCCTCAGTAGAAAACTTTTTGACTGGAACCCAGCCACTGAAGATGCACAAGCAAGTACATTCTTAGAGCCAGTCCCAAGCTCCGATAAATGGGGAGGGTTGCATCAGGAAGGGCATCCGGCATATAACCTTTGCCAAATCAAATATGCGGATCGTGAACAAGATTTCCATACCGAGGCCTGGGTTAGCAATGACTGCCACCGGTACTGTTGGCCAGCATGGTGCCGGTGGAAACTATTCAACTGTTGGGCGAAGGAGAAGGAGAGGGGGAAGGCATGTCCAGAGGCAGCTAGAGAGGAGGAAGGGTAGGAGTGTGGAGGTGAGAGTTGGAACTTTGATTGTTGGCACTATGACTGGTAAGGGTAGAGAGGAGGAGAAATGGCATAGGGGTAATCGTGAAGGAAGAGTATGTCAAGAGTGTGTTGGAGGTAAAGTGAGTGTCAGACAGATTGATGATTATGAACTTGGAACTCGAAGGTGTGATGATGAATGTTAACAGCACATATGCCCCTCAAGTTGGGTGTGAGATGGAAGAGAAAGAAGAATTCTGGAGTGAGTAGGATGACGTGGTGGAGAGAGTACCCAAAGAGGAGAGAGTAGTGATTGGAGCTGACATCAATGGGAATGTTGGCAAAGGGAACAGAGGTGATGAGGAGGTGATGGGCAGGTATGGTGTCAAGGAGAGAAATGTGGAAGGACATATGGTGGTGGATTTTGCGAAAAGGATGGAAATGGCTGTGGTGAATACATGTTTTAAGAACAGGGAGGAGCACAGGTTGACATATAAAAGTGGAGGAAATTGCACACAGGTGGACATTATTTTATGCAGGAGGCATTGTCTGAAAGAGATTGGAGACTGCAAGGTGGTGACAGGGGAGAACGTAGCTAGGCAGCATCGTATGGTGGTCTGTAGGATGACTTTGGAGATCAAGAAAAGGAAGAGTGAAGGCAGAGCCAAGGATCAATTGGTCGAAGTTGAAGAAAGATGACTTGTGTGGAGCTCAGGGAGGAGTTTAGACAGGCACTGGGTGGTAGTGAAGAGCTGCAACATGGCTGGAAAACTACTGCAGAAAGAGTGAGGCAGACAGCTAGGAAGGTACTTGGTGTGTCATCTGGACAGAGGAAGGAAGACAAGGTGACATATCCAAAGGAGTTGAATCAAGTGCAACTGGACTTGGTATATATCCGTGAAGACGTTTCGCCTCTCATCCAAGAGGCTTCCTCAGTTCGTGCCTTTCTGACTAGACCAAGCTAGTCTGACTGGCTGGTGATGAGACTCAGAATTTATTCCTATGAGTCATTGTCAAAGCTATTGATATGGGTGGCTCTTTGTGATCCGATGTTTACCAACGCCCATCGCTAACAGAGCCATAGATATGAGTGGTCATGAGAGTGGTTGGAGCCGTTAGTGAGCGACTGTTGTTCTTGGAGGCTAGGCTTCTTGAGTCTCCTGGGTAGAGATGAAAGGACAACATTGTAAGTGGGAGATAGGTGGTATCGCAAACCTCCTCCTCTGTTGAGGGATGGTTTTTCCAGTTCCGTATAGATGGCTTCCTTCACCCCTCTTTCAAACCATCTCTCTTCTCTGTCCAAAACGTGTAGGTTGCTGTCCTGGAAGGAGTGTGTCTTCTCCTTTAGGTGTAGATAGACTGCTGAGTCTTGTCCTGAGGAGTGTGGCCTTCTGTATTGGGCCATCCATTTGTGTAGTGGTTGTTTGGTTTCTCCTATGTATAGGTCAGTGCAATCCTCATTGCATTGTACAGCATACACCAGATTGCTTTTCCGGGTGTGTGGTACACGGTCTTTGGGATGAACCAGTCTCTGTCGGAGTGTGTTGCTGGGTTTGAAGTATACCGGGATGCGGTGTTTGTTGAAAATTCTCCTGAGTTTCTCGGAGACCCCAGAAACATACGGGATGGCTATGCTATTCCTTCTGTTCCTTTTCTCCTCATCGCTCACCGTTGGTCTTTTTGGGACGTGTTGCAGTTTTCACAAAGGTCCAACTGGGGTAGCTGCAGGTTTTTAAAGCTCCCTTCAGGTGTTTGTGGTCTTCTCGTTGGGCCTGAGTGATGCTGGGCACATTGTCAGCTCTGTGTTGCAAAGTTCTGATGATGCTCAGTTTGTGTTCCAGCGGGTGGTGTGAGTCGAAAAGTAGATATTGTTCTGTGTGTGTAGGTTTCCTGTAAACCCCAACATGGAGGCTCCTCTGCTAACAAAGGCAGAGGGCATATACCGACCTACTTATGCAGCCTTATCTCTAGATATGAACAAACAGACCTCTGTGGGCATTGATAACATGCTTTATAATTTTGTGTGGCAAAACAGAAAACACTGTGTTAGAAAATCAGTCTTACTGAACTCCCATGTACATGGTGGCCTGAACTTTCTTAAATGTTCCACCCTTAACAGCATTTTAAACATTTTCAAGACAAATTGGATTAAACCGTTTCCTAGAAACCTGACTTCAATTTGGAATTTTATTCCCAATTACTTGTTCTCAAAACATGAAGGCCTTAAATGTATTTTCCTTTGCAGATACAGTGTTGAAAAACAGCCCCTTATTTTTGTTAAATTGTCAAATTTTCACAAACAGATGCTCCTTTCCTGGTCTTTAATTTATAAATATAACCCCCCCTCCCCAACAGATACTGCATATGGAACTATAGAGACATATTATATAAACACAAATCTTTATTCTTGGTTTATCCACGGAATTTATTTGGTTAAGCAGCTCACAGCTCCTCGATTCCAGTGGCATATTAATGTCATACTGTGAATTCCTAGACAAGTATGGTATTCCTACACCACCAAGGGAATATGTTTTAGTTTATGATGCAATCTCTTCTGGTGTCGTAATGCTTCTTAGAAACTCAGTAGTGTCTGAGCAGACTTTACTACCACTGGATGCTGTTGTTACTAGTGTTGTTCGGATCTGGTCTTCCTCTAAAAGTAACACTAATAACTGTGATATCCGTGCTTTATTTCAAAGAGAAATAGTCTCTGTTCCAAATGTAGTTTTCTTACTTTACTTCAGACTTGAACTGGAATAAAAGATGGTGCTTACCCTCTAAATATCTGATTATTAATAAGGTTAAGGAAGAGACTTCCAAAATGATTCATCATTGTTATCCTTTCAAGGTATTTCTACAAAGATATAAAAAGGATGTTGATGTGGACTGCTCATTTTGTCAGCTGGTTCCAGAAGATTCATATCATTTATTTTGGCCTTGTCTCAACGTTTGTATTTTGTGGCAGGATGTGGGTACATTCAGGAGCATTATACATGAAGACTATGAAAAATGCTCTGAGGTAATGACATTTTCTTAATGACACAGATCAAATAAAGGTCGACCAAGTACCATCTATTTGGCCATCATGAAATAAAGACACAGACTCGATATGGATCCTCATTAACAAGTACACAAGTGTATTTTATTTCATTTCATTTATAGATGCAAGCAAGTTTTTGTTTTTACAAATGGAAAAAAAAGCCACTGTCTGCCAAAGCTGTTGGCACAGGCATTCACAAAAAACTGAAGAGAGACACAGCCTGCGACTTTGCAACCAGAGTAAAGTGAAAAAAAATAAATTGATAAGATAAAGAGAGTCATACTCCCAAAATATTCAGCAACTCCCTTGACATAATATATGGACTTGAAACACATGATAGTGCTTTTTTAGTCCATTATATATATATATATATATATATATATATATATAGCAGTTTCGTCTAAGGCTGTCTAAACAGGGACAAATTAACTCAAATTATGATTTTACTGAGTAATACAGTTAAGTAGACAACAAGTCTGTATCACACAAAAAGTGATAGATACGTCACGTTTTTTAAACACTTTACACTGATTTGAGGTCAGTTTTTTAGTATTTCTATCCCAAATACTTTCGAGCTATGGTCATCCCATCGGCAATGTGCAGACAGATTAATTCAGGTCAGTCCAGGTATTTGTCTTCAAAATCAACAATTCTCTGAGAATGAGTGAAATAGGACTTGCAACCATTTCTATGTTGTCACTGAGCGGACTTTTAACCAGTGTGACTCCTAAATATTTTCCTGCAATGCTGGGAGCTGAATTGTGAAGCTCGGCATTTGTTAGCTAGTGTAAGCTAGCGTAGCATTAGCTAGCTCAGTGTTTGTTTGCTAGATTGTTAGTCAGCAGCAGACTATTACAGCTAATACAAGTTGGCACAATCACATTGGGAGTCACACAGATTGAGACCAAGTAGCTTCTTGCAAAATTTCCACAGAAACACTTAATTTTTGGAAGCCACTTACAAGGGGAAAACTAAGATTTCCCGTAGCTTTCTCTCATTTAGACAGCCGTAAGGTGTTCACGTTTGGGCCATGAAGTGCTGAAGCAAATTTTGGGCTCGTTTCAGCAGGAGAAGGCTGATAGAAGCTCTGTAAGCTTCATTCAAAAGAAAACAAATCTCAAAAGGTTTTTATTCCCACATTCCTCTGGCTCATCAAGCAGGCTAATCCAAGCTTAGAAAAAGGATGTAAAACAGGGTTGAGCTAAATGATAATGGGTGGCCAGAGCACTACATTACGCCAGAGTCCTGCGATCTGCTCGACCGGGACAAACGATAAGGGACACCATGTTATCAGATCTGCAGTCATAGAGTCATGCACGTGTGCCATGATTCCATTATAATTTATCCTGCAGCCGAGGCACGGACTGGTTTTTAACTTCAGACTGCTATAATATATTGCTCTGGTGGTAAACGGCAAATTAGCAGGCTAGCTAGCTAAGCAACAACATTATCGACAGGAACCATAATACTGCACACTCAAAAGTGGAAAATAAATAGATAAATAAAATGGTAACAAACCGCAGAAGAGCTCCAGTGGACAAGAAAGAATTAAAAGAAAGGAGAAGGATTACTTTTTCTGTTTTAATTCGTAGAACAATGACCACGGAATGCATAACCATGCCACAAAGAACAACGAGATTCACTGTCTTTTTTTTCTCTTTTTTTTTACATAGTACAAGATTATTATCATTATGATCAATTCATTCATTATCATCATTATTATTTCCTCAGGTTATATCCAATGCTGTAAGACTATACACAGGCCCCGCGTGGGGATCTCAATGCACTTACACACCAAAATGAGAGAGAGAGAACGAGAGAGAGAGAGAGAGAGAGAGAGAGAGAGAGAGAGAGAGAGAGAGAGAGAGAGAGAGAGAGATCACATGAATCAGTAAGTGCACAAAACCTTTTTTTTTTTCATATTTAAGATTAAAAACACTGACAAGACATGTCCATTGTCAGGCAATGAAATGATAGAATACTGTTACTGCAAAACTAGACCCTGAAAAATATTCATTGTACAGTATGTAGGTGACGCAGCCGAATCACACCTGAACAGGTCACAGAGGAGTGGCGGAGCGTCCCTTCACCAATGTGGCCGACGGTGTCGGGAGTTTTCTTTTCCCTTTTAATGTGACGCTGAACATCCAAATCCCAAAGAAAAGAAAACCCGATCTGAACGTAATCTGGCCCCGGTAAACCAGTCAGAAAGCAGACTCCATGTGGTGGACAGCCCGGTCAGACTCGAATGGCAAAAGCAAAATCTGAAGTTTTTGTGTCTATCCATCCATCCATTATCCAAACCACTTATCCCGCTCTCAGGGTCGAGGGGATGCTGGAACCCTAACCCAGGGGTCATTGGGCGGCAGGCGGGGAGACGACCTGGACAGGCCGCCAGGCCATCTCAGGGCCGACACACATTCACACCTAGGGACGATTCAGTACGGCCGAGTCACCTGACCTACATGGACTGTGGGAGGAAACCCATGCAGACACGGGGAGAACATGCAAACTCCACACAGAGAGCGACCCGGGACGACCCCCAAGGTTGGACTACCCCGGGGCTCGACCCAGGACCTTCTTGCTGTGAGGCGACCACTGCGCCACCGTGCCGCCTAGAACAAATATAGTTTAGGGTAATTTGATTTAATGGCTGTCTCAGTCCCTGTTGACGTCAGATTCAACGTGATGGTCGGGGTTCCCAGTTCAGTCCGAGGTCTTGTTAAGCGGACTCGTTACCGTCTGGGGTCTGGAACAGGAGTCCAGATCTACGCACACTGCCCTGGGATCAGTTTGTATCGGCACAAAAACGCTTTTTTTGGAACAAAATTGTTTACATGAGGCGATGGCCCATTTCCCATGACCCTGGGCCGGTGTCGCCATTCTCTAAAGAGTTTTCTCTTTCTTTCTTCTACAAAAGAAGGGTGGTAGCGGGTCGCAGAGATCCGGAGTTAAGGCATCTCCATCGATGTAAGGCTGCTTCTCCGGACCGGTGTTTATGGCGCTGATCTTTCCTCTTTTCGTGCGAGCGGGAAACACCGCATGGAGTCAGATTCTTTCCTGATTCGAGGGCAGTTGAAAGCTAGATCTGTGAAGGGCTGAGAACTGGTTTGTTTTTGTAAATGTCAGGGCTGAACACATTGGGGCAACGGGGACGTGAGCCCCTCCACCCTCCGTGACCATGGGAGAATCATTCTGTCGGCTGCTCGCCTCCGGGTTTCACATATATGTTTAATGTCTTTATACAGAGTTACGCAGGCGCAGCGCTGAATACTGCCCACACAAAACATACTTTATTTTTTTTTTCATTATTTTAAATGAGTACTTCACATTTAAAAAGTTTAAAAGATCAAAACGTTATACAGTTAGCTGTGAGACGTTATCTGTGAAAAACTAAAGGAGAAAAGTATTTGGCTCAAGGTGATTGCAGTGCTGGATGAAGTGAATTCCGTTTGTGTGTGTCTGTGTGTGTGTGTGTGTGTGTGTGTAGTCTCACAACATGAAACCTCACACTGTCTGAGGTCTAAATGGAACCATTAATGCCACCATCATCATCCTCACCATCACCTTCATCAGCACAGTCCTCAGTCTGTGTCCCCCTCTAGAGAGTTATTGTGTAAGATCGAGGAGCTTTGGAATGTTTGGAGCGTTTCCCAGCAGTGGGCGTGGTTTTCCTGACGTAAGGCTGCTGATACGCCGTACAGCAAGCTAGTGTGTGCTCGTGTGGCCTTTCTAGAGAGGCCTCCGCTTGTTCGGGTACCCGCGCGATGGGGTCGACCTGGAGCGGTTGGAACTCGCCTTGAAAAGCAGATAAACGCCCGCTCAACTGACGCCGAGTGGTTAAAAAAGAGACACGGTGGACTTTGGCGTAGATGTGAGTGGTCGGTCGTGTCTATAACACACATACCGGGTGGATAACCGTGGATGTGCCCGTGCCCAGATAGCCAAATTGCTGTGGCCCGGACCCGTCCCACACCCGCATTTGGGCCAGCCCACATACCGCACGGAATGATGGCACTTGGGCAGTCTGCTCCTGTTTGCCAGATCTGGGCCAGAACCAGGCCACAGCAATGCCGCATGTGCCACATATTTGCCAGAGGTGGCCATATTTGTTTTCTGATATCTGGGCCATATTTGCCGTTTACCACACGGGGCCACTTCAGGGTCACATCCAAATTACATGTTGCTGAGAGCGCCGCATCTTAGGCCCACATTTGATTTGGCATATTTGGGCCATATTTGCTGTTATACATGTGGGCCACTTCAGGCTCACATCCATTTTGTCAGGGCCAGAAGAAGACCGTCAGTGCTGCATCATTGCCTGAAGTGAACCACATCCGGATGCTATCTGGGGACTATAACACTCATACCGGGTGGATAACCATGGATCTGGTCACGTCTATAATACTCATACCGGGTGGATCACCATGGATCTGGTCACGTCTATAATACTCATACCGGGTGGATAACCATGGATCTGGTCACGTCTATAATACTCATACCGGGTGGATCACCATGGATCTGGTCACGTCTATAATACTCATACCGGGTGGATAACCATGGATCTGGTCACGTCTATCACACTCATACCGGGTGGATCACCATGGATCTGGTCAGTGATTTCATTTTAAAGACGACTAACTGACTGGAAGGCTAAACAGGAGACTGAGCGATCACCCGTTCATATATGTCACCATTCAGAAGCTCGTTATCGCCGTTCTAATTAGTAGGGCTGTGTATTGGCAAGAACATATCACGAGTATCGCGATATATGGCGATACTCGTAAGAGAGGCGACATATGGCGATGTCACAGGCCTGTGTTCTTTGTGCTTGTGCTACTTCCTGTCTCCGTGTACGTTGTGGCGTTGGAGCGGAAGAGTCAAATGGCTGAAGGTAGATGACAACACTGTTGTCTAGCGGTCGTGGGGTTGCACACAACACAGCATGTTTGTCACGAGCCTTTACATGTAAACAATAAAAATCGATATAGCGGTTTCGAGAATCGATACGGTATCACAGCCGATAATACCGCGATACTCGAGTGTATCGATATTTTCTTGCACCCCTGCTAATGAGATGAGGTGAGGTACATGATGTTCACCTGGTGCAGGAGGAGTTCCTCACATTACAGCCTACTGGACTGAAGAGTGAAGTGTAAAATCTGATCAATCCATCAGGACGATGTGTGTGTGTGTCTGTGTGTGTGTGTGTGTGTGTGTGTGTAGAATCATAGAAATATAGTATTTTTACACAAAAAAAGGTGAAAAAAGTGATGCAAAACCCACCCACCCCATCTCCCCAAAAATGCCCACGATGGCAAATGACACATTGAATATCGATGATATAAACATGGCAAAAATACATAAGCTAAGAAAAATGCTGCCAAAAAGACTGAAAAGACTCGAGGGAGACGGCCGCATAACCAAACCGTCTTTGTGGACTTTGTGCTACTGAGATGTGCTGTTTCAAAGGACAATTCACTAGTCTGTACAAACAGGACAGAGGGAGGAGGAGAGGGACGGAGGGAGGGAGGAGGAGAGGGAAGGAGGGAGGACAGAAGGAGGTAAAGAGATCAAGGTGACCAGATAGCCAAGGCAGGGGTGGATGGGTAAAGCTGGGTGGGGGGGGGGGGGCAAGTAAAGGAGGAGATGTGAGGTGATTTTGAGAAACATATCTCCCAAGGTAAGGGGTACAAATTTCCTTGGGGGACATGTTTTTCTGTGACACCGGCCATAAGAATGTGTTTTGTGTTGATTCGACACAGTACAGTATGACACCACCACACAACAAATGTTCGCCCTACAATCCACACAACACCAAGGATTCAGTTTACACCTATATTTCTGCGTGTGTGTGCGTGTGTGTGTGTGTGTGTGTGTGTGTGTGTGGACTCACCCGTGTGTGCTTGTTTCATTATCTCATCATTGTTAGCTTTTGGGTGTGTGCCACCTCTTTATTTCATGTTTGTGTATCGACCGATGTGTTGTGTTATGCATCAGCTTGTGTCTGTCTGTTTCAGCACCTGTTTAGTGTGTGTGTGTGTGTGTGTGTGTGTGTGTGTTTTGCATGTACGCGTGTGCTTGGAATTGTTCGAATCATCTTGCTTGTGTCTGACAGGTCGCGTTTGTATCAGTTCGTCTCGGTTTGTGTGTCTGTGTCGTGTGCGGGTACATGCGTCATTCGCTGTGGGTTTGCTTATGTGTAGGCGTTGAGGCGTTCTTTGGAGCGCGTGGAGTGGATGTCGTGCAGCTCTTGCTCCTCCTTCGACTTGATGTCTTCGTATTTCTGCATCCGGCTGGCGTCCTTCAGGTAGCCCCAGTTAGCCGCCAGCGCCATCAGGAAGTGGACCTGAGGAGAAACACGAGACGTCGGGCAACCGGTTCAAAACGTGATGGGCGTATCTAAAGGAGGACGTCATCGCGGTGTACTGACCACGGGTGACTAGACTCGCCAGCCCTTGGCTAACGGGTCGGGCCCTTTAGTTCAGTGGTTTTCAAAGTGGGGGCCGCGGCCCCGTAGGGGGACGCCGAGGGGGCCTCGGCAAATTGGAGGGAAGATGAGGGGAAAGGCTAAAAAGAATTTTTTTTGGAAAAATAAATTGAATTATTATGTATATTACGATCAAATATATTTTATAACAAAAAATGCCTATAATGGAAAACAGAAATATTCCTTATAATGGAAGGATTGAAATGTTAGGTATAAATGTCATGATTCTTGCATTGACAAAAGTAAGGAAATGTATTCAGGAGTTTTTTGTTCTTCTTCTTTTTAACATTTGCCCTAGTGTTGTCAATGGGTTTTTAAAGACATCTTGCAAAAAGGGGGGCCCCGGGCAGAAGCTAATACTATTTGGGAGGCCTTGCTTGGCATGGCCCCCCCTGCTTTAGTTGACTGGTTAGCGCAGTCGCCTCCCTGCTGCGGCGGATTCCCGGCTGCCCCCTGAATTCGCCGCGGCAGGTTAAGAGATATCTTTGTACAGGTAAGGTCAAGACTGACCGACAGATTGCTTCCTCTTTCTCCAATGTCTGATTTCATGATGTCCCTATGCCCTGCCGTTCCATTACCCCTACGCTGATTAGGGGGGCTCGAGTGGTCCATGTATGTTTTTCTATACCAATCTAATTGATGAGTGAACGTTATCCATTCCACAGGGGTGGGCAGTCTTGTCCAGAAAGGGCCGGTGTGGGTGCAGGTCTTTGTTCCAACCAAGCAGCTACACACCTGTGTCTCCTAATCAAGTCCCTCAGCAAAGACTCTACTGGTCTATAAGTGGGATCAGGTGTGTAACTGCTTGGTTGGAACAAAAACCTGCACCCACACCGGCCCTTTCTGGATTGCCCGCCCCTATGAGGATAGTCGCGACTCGTATCCCGGCCCCGGCACATGAGGAACTTGTTAACAAGCCAAATGCAAGCAACTTAGTAAAACCCTCCTTGACCATTTCAGTTCTGTTGCAGTCTGTTTCTAAAAGGGCTTCAGGTTAGCTACCACCAAGTGTGAATTACTTCAGGTTGTTTTTCTTGTCGTCCGATGGTGTTGCCCTTGTTTCGTCTCCTCTTGGCTGATAGGGAGGGAAACTGCATCTCCAGCTCACATCATACCTGACAGTATTGCTTTTGTAATGCTGTCCTTTAGCCACCAGGGATCAGGGCAGCTGTTTCTACACACGCTATCCTTCCGTTATCTTCCATCATCCGTTCACCCTCCTTCATCCCTAACCTTCCACTTCCATCCTACTTTTACTTTCTGTGTTTCTTTCCCTTTTTAATGGAAAAGAGGCGGCTAGTCATGACACACCCTGACGCTGCTCACACAACCTTCCATCTCTTTCGCCTCTTTTATCTGGAATCCCCAATCCTTCTTTTTTCTGCCTATTCAGTCTATTCATTTATCGCAGTCTCACTTTCCTCTACCCCCGATGTTGATTCCTTCCTGTTGCTCGTAGTGCTCGCCGCCATGTCCTTTGGCTGGATGTCAACCCAGAAGTCAGTGTGTGTACAGAAAAACAATTCCCCCACGTGTTCATAGACACACGATGGACTTTCACATTCCTTCAGCTTTTTATGTATCTGTTTATTTATTTATTTATTTAGTTGGTTAAATCAAATCTAAATGGAAAACTGGATTTGTTCTACAGACAGGTCTGCTATTTTTATCAGATGGAAATTTACGCTCTATTTAACCCAGTCACAATTAAAAATAGATAAGTCAAAGTGTCAGTAGGAGATAGAGAAGGGAGAGACGATGCTGAGTGACGTTGGGGGTGGTCAGTGGGTGATCGGGCATAGTCACTGCACTGCCCCTGGTACATTCCCTGGTTTGTTGTTTGATGGATAAGACGTACCATTATGTCATGATTGCTGTTGTCATTTTTACTATCCTATGAATACTGTGATAACATTACAATTAACGCACAACAGTAATACATGTGATATAAATATGTATATATTTAAAAACAGTATGTCGTAGTACTCGGCTGTGGCCATTAGAGGGTGCAGTTAGTCCTTGTCTTTGCTCTGGGAAATGGTAGCCATTTCTTACAAAAAACAACTCATCTCCTTCCATGGAACTCATCTTTCACTGTGTCTTTACAATCTCAACATTTCTGTCTTTCCATCTTTTGGGTTTTGTGTGTTTTAGGATGTTGAAATATGAAATTTGATGCGGACATATTAAACATGTTATACAGTTCTTTATCATATTGATCACTCTTTTGTTTCAAGTTTTTGTCCTATTACATCTACCTGATTCCCATTTCACTTTTGTTCATTCTTTTTATTAGTTATTGTTTTCAAATTATTGTTATCTGCACATCTTTTTAAATCTATCCCTATGATGGCATGGAACTGTGACAGGACTTCTTATGTGAACTGTGTGACTGGGCGTCTTATGCATTTGCAACACGTGCCTCTGTCACAGGCTGCCACCTTTCCAACAAGTCAGTTGGTCAAGTTTCTGCTCCGATAGATCTGCCCCAGTCAACTGTAAGTCTGTTATTGTCAAGTGGAAATGTCTCGGAGCAACAACGGTTTAAGCGGGAGAACACACAGGACCACAGAACGCTGAAGCGTGTAGTGCATAACATCTGCCCTTTGTTCAACACTCACTACCGAGTTCCAAACTGCCTCTGGAAGCAACGTCAGCACAAGAACTGTTCATCAGGAGCCTCATGAAATGGGTTTCCATGTCTGGGCAGCCACTCACAAGCCTAAGATCACCATGTTCAATGCCAAGTGTTGGCTGGAGTGGTGTAAAGCACACTGCCATTGGACTCTGGAGCAGTGGAAACACCTTCCCTGGAGTGATGAATCATGCTTCACTAACAGTCTAACGGACCCATCTGGGTTTGGCGGATGCCAGGAGAATGCCACCTGCCTAATGCATAGTGCCAACTGTAAAGTTTGGTGGAGGAGGAATAATGGTCTGGGGCTCTTTTCAATGGTTGGGCTAGATCCCTTAGTTCCAGTGAAGGGAAATGTTAATGCTACAGCATACATACATACATACATACATACATACATACATACATACATACATACATACATACATACATACATACATACATACATACATTCTAGAGAGGGGAAGGCCATTTTCTGTTTCATCATGGCAATGCCCCCATGCATAAAGTGAGCTACATAAAGACGTTGTTTGCTGAGTTTGGTGTGGAGGAACTTGACTGGCATGCACAGAGTCCTGACCTGAATCCCATCCAACATCTTTGGGGTGAAAGGGAATGCTTACTCTGAACCAGGCCTTTTCCCCAGCATCAGTGCCTGACCTCACTAATGCTCTTGTGGCTGAATGAGAGTGAATCCCAGCAGGCATGTTCCAAAATCTAATGGAAAGTCTTCCCAGAAGAGTGGAGCCTGTTATAGCAGCGAAGGGGGACCAACTCCATATTAATGCCTATTGTTTTGGAATGACCCAATGCTGTCTCCCCTCAACCCTTAAACACTGTGCAGACCAGCTATCTCTAGCGTTCACAGACATTTTTAACACCTCCCTGGAGCCCTGCAGGGTGTGAACCCGCCTCAAAGCCTCCACCATCATCCTTGTCCCATAAAAGCCAAGGATCACTAACCTAAATGACTACAGATGTGTCGCTGTGACCTCTGTAGTGATGAAGACTTTTGAAGACCTTGTGCTGTCCCACCACAAGTCCATCACCAGCCCCCCCCTGGATCCACTACAATTCGCATACAGAGCCAACAGGTTGACAGATGATGCAGTCAATGTGACTCTCCACTCAATCTTCATTCACCTGGACTCTCCTGGTACCTACACGATGATCCTGTTTGTCGACTCCAGCTCCACATTCAAATCAGTCAGCTGTACTGTCCTCCAAGACAAACTCTCCCAGTTCCACTTGCCCCACCCTACCTGCAAGTGGATCGCTGACTTCCTGAGCAATAGGAGTCAGCACATGAAGATAGGGGAAGCGTGTCTCAGACCCTAAGATCATCAGCACCAGTTCCCACAAAGGCTGCGTCCTGTCCCCACCGTTCTTCAAACTTACACCAGTGTCTTCAGACATCGATCTGACAAGCTCCTGAAGTTTGCGAACGACACCACTGTCATCTGACTCTTATTTGAGAGTGACGAGTCTGCTTGCAGATGGGAGATTGACCACCTGGTTTCCCGGTGCAGTCAGAACAATCTGGATCTAAACCCCCTGAAGACAGTGGAGATGGGGGTGGACTTCAGGAGAAACCCAGCCCTGTGCCCCTCGCCCGTTTGACTCCCCAGTTACCACTCTGAAGCCATTCCGTTCCCTGGGCACCACCATCACTAGGGAGCTCAAGTGGGAGCTAAACATCAGCTCTCTCATCAGTAAACTACAGCAGAGGATGTACTTCCTGCGGCAGCTGAAGACATTCAACTTGCCACAAACAGTGATGGTGAAGTTCTACACCTCCATCATTGAGTTCATCCTAACCTCCTCCAGCAACGTCTGGTACACTGCTGCCACCGCCAGAGAGTCCAGGGACGGCTGCAGAGCATCATTCGCTTGGCAGAGAAGGTGCTGCTGTCGCCGCCCATCTCTCCAGGATCTGCACGCCTCCAGGACTTTGAGGTGGGCAGGGAAGATCGTTGCTGACTCCTCCCACCCTGGACACCACCTTTTTGAGAGTCTGCCCTCTGCCCCCTAGCTAGAAGCTGAGATCCATTAGAACCAAAACCCTACACCACAAGAACAGTGGTGTAAGGTTTCTTCCTTGTTGCTGTTGAACTAATCAACAGGCCCCCACTGACAGACTTACTTAACTTTTTTTTGCTGTTTTTTTTTTTTTTTTTTTGATCTTTTATATATAATTTCTGCATGTACTTATTTTTATTTTATTTTCTTCTCTGTACCAACAACGCCAAGCTAAATTTATACTGTATGTTTGTTTGTTTTTAAGTTAAGTCTTCGTCAGCAGGTAAACGCATCTATGCTATGCTAACAAACTGCAAGTGATCTTTTAATGCAACTTCAGAACAGATCAGAATTCACTGAATCTAGAAATATACATAGGACAAATCCTCGCTTTTGGGGATTTGTCCTATGTACATTGACTTTAACTGTGTCCAACACTAACAAATTGTAGCAAATTCGGGGGCAGCCGGAATCAGCCACAGCTGGGACGCGAACTCGGGTCGACTACGCTAACCAGTCAACTAAAGGGTTCGACCTGTTAGCCAAGGACTAGCGAGTCTATTCATCCGTGGTTGTTACACCGAATTCGGGGGGCAGCCGGGAACTGCCGCAGCCAGGATGTGAACTTGGGTCAGACCCTTTAGTCGAGTGGTTAATGTAGTCACCTGTGGTGCAGGAGACCCGGGTTCGTGTCCCGGCTGCCCCCCGAATTCGCTACAATATATTAGTGTTGGACACAATTAAAGTCAATTACTTTACACCCCTATGCCTTTTGGATGAGAATCAACGGGCTATAGAAAACACAATTGCGTCAATAACAAGCCACGTTACAGATTGAACACTCTGATAAACATATTGATAAACATTGGTAACACATTGATAAACATATTGATAAACATATTGATAAACATTGATAAACATATTGATAAACATATTGATACGGGTAAATGTGTGTTTACACCACAGATGAACACACTTGTTCAAACTTCCTCCAATAATAATAATATCAATATGATCTATTTTTTCTGAAATCATCAATTAATTCTGAGTTTTGGATTTTCTGCCTTTTTCTTGATAAATGATCCTTTTGGGAACAATTTTTGAACACGAGCCTTTCCTGTTTCCCTTCAACCTGTTCTGAGATGGCTGCTTTCCATCACGTCGAGCTTGCTAGTGAGCATGCACACACACACACACACACACACACACACACACACACACACACACACACACACACAAAGACGGATCTTTGTTTCCATGGAAACGCCACCTAATGAAAACGAAAGGTATTTCAGCCTCGCTGCTTCTTTCCCGTCCTCAGATAGATTACGTCATAGACATATAGACAGACAGATCGATAGATAGACAGGTAGATAGATAGACAGACAGATAGATAGATAGACAGGTAGATAGATAGACAGACAGATAGATAGATAGATAGATAGATAGATAGATAGATAGATAGATAGATAGATAGATAGATAGATAGATAGATAGATAGATAGATAGATAGATAGATAGACAGACAGATAGATAGATAGACAGACAGATAGATAGATAGACAGACAGATAGATAGATAGATAGATAGATAGATAGATAGATAGATAGATAGATAGACAGGTAGATAGATAGACAGGTAGATAGATAGATAGATAGATAGATAGATAGATAGATAGATAGATAGACAGACAGATAGATAGATAGATAGATAGATAGATAGATAGATAGACAGACAGACAGACAGACAGATAGATAGATAGATAGATATGATTCTTATGTTCCAACTATCTCAGGGTCTCTTGTTTTTAGTTCTTTCCCGGGTATTACCCTGCTGCGCTCTCTCTCTCACTCCCTCTCCTCTCTCTCTCACTCCCTCTCCGCTCTCTCTCTCTCTCTCTCTCTCTCTCTCTCTCTCTCTCTCTCTCTCTCTCACTCCGCTCTCTCTCCCTCTCTCTCTCTCTCTCTCTCTCTCTCTCTCTCTCTCTCTCTCTCTCTCTCTCTCTCTCTCTCTCTCTCTCACTCACTCACTCACTCACTCACTCACTCACTCACTCACTCACTCACTCACTCACTCACTCCCTCTCCGCTCTCTCTCTCTCTCTCTCTTTCTCTCTCTCTCTCTCTCTCTCTCACTCCGCTCTCTCTCTCTCTCTCTCTCTCTCTCTCTCTCTCTCTCTCTCTCTCTCTCTCTCTCTCACTCCCTCTCCGCTCTCTCTCTCTCTCTCTCTTCTCTCTCTCTCTCTCTCTCTCTCTCTCTCTCTCTCTCTCTCTCTCTCTCTCTCACTCCCTCTCCGCTCTCTCTCTCTCTCTCTCTTTCTCTCTCTCTCTCTCTCTCTCACTCCGCTCTCTCTCTCTCTCTCTCTCTCTCTCTCTCTCTCTCTCTCTCTCTCTCTCTCTCTCTCACGCTCTGTCACTCACTGTCTCCCTCTCTCATGCTCTCACACTCTCTCTCCTCACTCTCTCTCTCTCCCTCTCACGCTCTCTCTCCCTCTCTCCTCGCTCTCTCCTTCTCTCTCTCTCTCACACACTGTCTCCCTCTCTCCCTCTCTCATGCACTCTCTCACCCACTTTCTCTCTCTCACACACACACACACTCTCTCTCACTCTCTCACACACTCTCTCTCGCTCTCTCTCTCCCTCTCACACTCTCACACACACTCTCTCACTCTCTCTCATGTTCTCGCTCTCTCGCTCCCTCACTCTCACTCTCTCTCCCTCTCTCACCGACGCACTCTCTCCCTCTATCTCTCTCCACCTCACTCTCTCTCTCACTCTCTCTCTCGCTCTCACTCTCTCTCCCTCTCTCACTGACGCACTCTCTCCCTCTATCTCTCTCCACCTCACTCTCTCTCTCCCTCTCTCCCTGATGCACTCTCTCCCTCTATCTCTCTCCACCTCACTCTCTCTCTCCCTCTCTCACTGACGCACTCTCTCCCTCTATCTCTCTCCACCTCACTCTCTCTCTCCGTCTCTCACCGACGCACTCTCTCCCTCTATCTCTCTCCACCTCACTCTCTCTCTCCCTCTCTCACTGACGCACTCTCTCCCTCTATCTCTCTCCACCTCACTCTCTCTCTCTCTCTGCCATTGCTAGGGGAGTCTGGACATTTGGATGCAGCTGAAACGGTCTGTGTGCTCAGGAGCCACTTCAACAGGTATTTACGGCAGGCCTGCTCGGGACCCGTCTGTGGGTGGTGCGTCCGCGTCAGCGTGAACGCGCTGCAGGGCGGCGACGCCGTGTTGTGTGTTCCTGTGTGGGACCAGCAGAAGTGAGATGTTGAGGCTGCAGATAAGAGAGGGGAGAGGTTCTCACCATGGCTATGACTGCAGCTCCTGCCCCCGCCAGCGCGCACACGAACAGATGGAAGGTCAAGTCGAGCTGCAACGTGCACCACAAAACAACAGCTGCTGAAAACTGTTACGTCATAATTAGTATTAATAATAGTAACAACAATAATGATCATAATCATGATGATATAATTGTATTTGGATGTTTGGAGGTGAACTTGTCTGTCTGTCCATCTGTCTACCTGTCTGTCTGTCTAATCAGTAATATTCAGAAAGGAATAATGGATACTAGTATTTAGACTCTAACATAAGTAAAGTTTACTACAGCTAAAGAGCTTTACTGTAAAATTTGCACATTCAAAACAGAGTAGCCTGATTAGCTACGGCCTGCCAGCTGGTACATGCCGTCGATAAGAGAGACCTTACTCGTCTCCTTTCCTTTGCCCTCTTTCTTCTCTTTCTACCCCTGCCGGCCAGTCCTCTGGCCACCCCTCCATGCTTCCCTCACCTCATTAGATTTGCACATCTTGGAGAACTTCTCCGATCCGGTACACACTTTCCTTTCCTCAGAGATGGTCACCACTCCTGAGAAATAATGACGTCATTAATGTGCACATCCTGTCACTACACCCATCTGTCTATACGCCCTTTAGATACACGACCTGGTCTACATTCCTGTGAAAACAACACGGCGTGGTAAACAAGATACTGTAACATGAAGCACTTGAGCAACCAAAATCTGAGTAGTAATGCCATCTAACATTATAGTACACACTAATAGAGACAGCCAGCACAGGAAACTAAATAATTTGCAGCTGAGTGTGAAATGGCCGGGATGAGAGTCAGCACCTCCAAGTCTGAGGCCATGGTTCTCTGCCGGGAAATGGTGGATTTCTCCCTCTGGGTTGGGGGTGAGTTTTTGCCTCAAGTGAAGGAGTTCAAGTATATTGGGGTCTTGTTCACGAGTGAGGGTAGGATGGAGCAGGAGATTGACAGGTGGATCGGTGCAGCATCAGCAGTAATGTGGACGTTGTACCGGACCGTTGTGGTGAAGAGGGAGCTGAGCCGGAAGACAAAGCTCTCAATTTACCAGTCAGTCTTCATTCCAACCCTCCCCTATGGTCATGAGCTTTGGGTAGTGACCGAAAGGGTGAGATGGCGGATACAAGCGGCTGAAATGAGTTTCCTCTGTAGGGTGTCTGGGCTAAGCCTTAGAGATAGGGTGAGGAGCTCGGACCTCTGGAGGGAGCTCGGAGTAGAGCCGCTGCTCCTTCACGTTGAATGGAGCCAGTTGAGGTGGTTCGGGCATCTGATTAGGATGCCTCCTGGGTGTCCTCTTTTGGAGGTTTACCGGGCACATCCAACTGGGAGGAGATCCCGGGGTAGACCCCGAACTCGCTGGAGGGACTACATGTCCAATCTGGCCTGGGAATGCCTTGGGATCCCCAAGGAGGAGCTGGAGGGCGTTGCTGGGGAGAGGGGATGTCTGGGGTGCCCTACTTAGCTTGCTGCCACTGCGACCCGACCCCAGAGAAGCGGCTGATGATGAATGAAAGAATGAATTATTTAACATTTACTGAGCAACTAGCCAGACGATCAGCTGAAGATGAGATGAGATGAGAAAATATTGGGAGGAGATTATGGTGATAAACCCCAAATGTGATTTATCGAGGCTTTTAGTCAATAAGACCTCTGCACTAACGCCTCTGAGAAGCCTGTCTTAACTGTGGACATGGCCAACTCTTAGGATGCAGAAAGAGCATGTCAGAAACACAAGAGTTTGGACAATATCAGCAGAAAACATTGTGCAAATGTAGCTATCGTCTGCCATACATGGATTTGCGGAAGGAAATCAAAGAAAATGTGCAACCACAAACCAGAGGGACAGTACATTTAATTGCCCCCAGTTGTGTACAGTAAATGATGGCATCTCACTAGTATTACAATTTGCCACTTTTAAAAGAATAAACCCAAAATTATAGAATTGAGCAAAACGAGCCCCAAATCGCAATTTTTCAGTTATTGGTGAAGCAAGCAATTTTGTAATATTGGATCCAATGTTATAGTTTTCTATTATCAAGTAGAAATAAGAATATTAAGCAACATGTGTTACACAGACTAATACGCTGCCACAGGTCCGTAAGTTGAGAATCATAGAGGAAGACAAAGACAATTTATTTGTCATTGTACATACATACTACATACAACACAATTCATTTGCATGTAGCCGTCCTACTGTACAGGAGCAGGGGGCAGCTGCAGCGCCCGGGGACCAACTCCAGTTCTTCTTTCCATTGCCTTGCTCAGGGGCACAGGCAGGAGTATTAACCCTAACATGCATGTCTTTTTGATGGTGGGAGGAAACCGGAGCCCCCGGAGGAAACCCACGCAGACACGGGGAGAACATGGGAACTCCGTACAGAAAGGAGCTGGGATGGCCTGGGATTCGAACCCAGGACCTTCTTGCTGTGAGGAACAGTGCTGACCACTGGGCCAACGTGCCGCCCAACAACCCAAATGCTTCCCAAACGACCGCAATGCTTTCAATGCAACAAAACAGGGCTTTTATAACGTGTTGATGTGGTGCTGGTCACATTTCAATTACATTAAGACAACACCTAACAATTAGTACCAGCCCAATCGCCCCTAATTATAAGCAAACTTGTGCTAATGTGCACTTCTCTTAGCAGAGCTAACACTATACGAGTCCTTTTTCTGTCCGTCCTTCAGCCCATCCCATGTCTCACCGAACTGACGCAGGTCCAGGCAGAGGTTGGCTCCTTCCACCAAGCTGGTGTTCTGACACATGGACCAGACGTTGAAGTACATGAAGACAGGCAGGCTGGTGAAAGCTGTCACTCCCAGCCAGACCAGGAAGAACAGGTAGGCCAAGAACATCAGCTAGGGAGGGAGAAAAGCAAGAAGGGAAAAAGAAAAGGGGAATGAGTGGGAAGTGGGTGACATCACCCTTTCAGTTGCCATTACACAGGACTAACGTGGTAGCTTATTAGTAAAATAGACACAATTGAACTATGATGAGTGGTAGCTATTACTGTAGTAATCCATGAACAAAATGGGGCCTTTTCTATGTACTAGACTTTACTTCCTTGTCATTATAATGTGACGTTAAATAGAATCTACATCAAACACTGTGTGGGATAAAGTCACACGCTGTACCAAACAAGTGTTTTGAATCCCTTGTGTCTCAAGGATAAATAGTAATTATCTGTTAAACTTGAACATAAGGTAAATATTAAATGTGTTGCTCTCTTTACTATTGTAGTGATTGGGGGGGGGCAGCCCAGGAACCGCCACAACCAGGACGCGAACCCGGGTCGCCCATATGCTGAAGCGCCCGAAGGAAGGGGGTAGTGTAACATGCATCGGTAAATAGACTTGCTAGCCCTTGGCTAACGGGTCGGACCCTTTAGCCGACTGGTTAACGTTGTCGCCCGTGGTGCGGGAGATCCGGGTTCCTGCCCTGGCTGCGGCGGTTCCCGGCATGCCCCCCAAATTCGCTACACTATGTTATGTTACTCAGCAGGAAATTCAATATTCCCCATATATTTGAGCTGAACAGGTAATTACTATATACTCTATACCACATAGAAGAAAAGCCTATTTCCCTCACGTACTACTTAGTAATTACCACTCGTGGTGCCCCGAGCCCGATAAAAGAATGTGTCAGCACTCGTGACGTCATTTAGCACCGAAACAACCCTGTGAACAGCGCTGCTTATCATGTACGTTTGGCTTCGTGAGTCCGAGGCTAACTCGTGTTCTGAGTTGGTTGGGTAAACCACGGTGGCGTCGCAGTAAACTCTATTACGTCATCTCTCCCCCGACAGCTTCTGCTGTTTGGGGGACCTTTCTCATGTGTGTTGTCATTCTCGGACGGGAATCGTGGCCACAAACAACGGAAAGGAACAGACGACGACGATTAAGAACACGGGACAGAAAGAACGATAGACGCGAACGGTGACGACACAAACGGGGGGAAAAGAATGACAAAGGGAAGGAAAACGACAACGAGAGAGGACACGGAACAAACGACAGAAACACAGTGAAGAAGAATGCGAAGAAGACTCCACCGTCCCGGGACCCTGAGTAGGATAAGCGGCTTGGATAATGGAATGGAATGGGATGAACACGGCAAAGAGTTGAGGGTGGAAGTGGAGGTGGAAGGAAGGAAGTGAAAGAGTTACCATGATGGAAATACTGAAGGAGGAGAAGAAAGAGCGTGGAGAGGGACTTGGCTGCAGAGTACGAGGAGAGAAGACTTTTGAAGTCACAATGAAGGACGAGTAGGGGACATCCAAGCTGACGGATGGCATGCGAGTGAAACGTCTCTGGCGATGGTTCACGCCAGAGACGTCACAAACAATGACTTGGTGGTGTCCTTCATCAGCCTGTCTGTCTATCTGCACGACTGGAAGATACTGGCAAGGCTGGAGGAATGGGGAGTGAAGACGTTATTGTCAATTAAACAACGCACGTGGCCTGGTACAGAAATAGCTGCCGGAACGAGATTCTTCAAAGTACTATAGCGAATTCGGGGGGGGGGGGGCGCCGGGAACCGCCGCAGCCAGGATGCGAACCCGGATCTCTCGCACCACAGGCGACAACGTTAACCTGTCCACTAGAGGGTCCGACCCGTTAGCCAAGGGCTAGCGATTCTAGTCATCCGTGATCGTTCCGCTACCCCCCTCCTTCGGGAAGCACGTCCCCGTGCTTCAGCACGTGAGCTCCCTCACGCCTCTGGGCACATGTGCTTCCGATGGCTTCGCGGTCTCCCCATCCCACTTCTGACACCAATGTAGCGAATTCGGGGGGCAGCCGGGAACCGCCGCAGCCAGGATGCGAACCCGGATCTCCCGCACCACGGGCGACAACGTTAACCAGTCGACTAAAGGATCCGACCCGTTAGCCAAGGGCTAGCGAGTCTAGTCATCCGTGATCGTTACAGTACTTCCCAACGACCAGGTCCGTTCACTCCCCTACTCGACAAAATTTGAGACTGAGAGTTGCAGAGTATTTTAGAGTCGTTCACGACAGACAAGTTCGTGTGTGCAGACTCTGCATTAAACCTGAGCTCTTTTTTAGAGAGTGCCCAGAGTTTACTTGCTTTGCATGCGGCAAGAGGGGACACTGCGCGAGAGAGTGGCGAGAGATGGAGAGCGAAGAGGAGGAACAGCAGAGAGAAGAAGAAGGAAGCAGAGGAGAGGAGGTGGGAGCAGAGAAGAACAGTGCAAGGAAAGACGACGACGGAGAGCAGATGGAGGAGGTGGTGGAGCGAGAAGGAGAGGAGGACGAGACGGCAGCGGAAGGCGCACCCATGGAGGCGGAAGGTGAGAAGGAGACTGAGGAGACCGGCAACAACAGTAAGCCAAGAAAGAAGGATGAAGGAAAGAAGGAGGATGACGCGGTGGTGAAAGTGAAAGAAGGGAAGAAGAACAGAGGGGAAGACAGTGGGGAAGCAGGGGAGGCCAATGTGGTGAGGAAGGGAGGGGGAGAGTGGGTTATTTCGGACATTACAGACAGTGAGGAGAATAAACTTGAAAAGCAGGCTACAAATAGAAAAAGCCCACTGGGGAGGAAATCTGCTAGAATACGAAGGAAAGTGAAAAAAGATGGCTTGGATAATTCAGAGTTTATTCATGGATTTTTGGAGGGGAGCACCTTTATTGTGATTGGGGGAGGAGGGAAGGTGATGTTGGAGTTTGGTTAAATAGTGTGGTGTGTGGGGTAAGAAGTACTGGGGATGGTATATGAGTATTTTTCGTTTGATTTGGCGGGGGGTCTGGTCTGTAGGCTGGAAGCCATGCCAAAGCCCGCAGGTTGCCTCGCCATTCTCCGCCTTCTGTATTTTAATTTTCACTTCGTATCCTTTTTGGTGCTGTAGAGTTCGATGTGTTGGAGATCTTCCATTTCAATACTGGTCAAAATTTTAAAAAACATGTCCGCCCAACACGCGAAAGGTCCTCGGTTCGAAACCAGGCGGAAACATCAACTTTTCCAATGAAATCAGTAGAAAGAAAGAGAGGAACATACTCCTATAGTATATTTTGTTCTATATTAAGTCATTCAATGTATATTGGCTTTGCCACACCTGATTTATTGTTATAAGAGTCAACATGTTGTAACAGAGCGAGAGACGTGTTACTTTTTAACCGTTATGTTACGAGCGTCACTGTGTTAAGTGTAACTGTGTTGCCACGTTGTTTGTACATCAGAAGTTGTTCAATAAAAGAGTGTTTACCACTCAACAAAGTTAAGTGACATCGGTGTTACTCGTATATTATACATGGTTGTTTCTGAGTAATGAACGGCCTGTAGTTTACAGCATTGCCCTTGTGGTGCTAACGGATGCAAAGGATGCTGGGAATACTCACGAAGGCGGTCAGACAGCGTCCACAGGCAGTGATCTTGAACTCGCCATAGAGGTCCCTTATGGCTCCGGTGGTAAAGAAACCCTCAACCAGCAACAGCACCCCAAACACAAAGAATCCACCCGCCAGTCCATAGATAATGTACTTCAGGATGTCGATGCTGTGAAGGACACACACACACACACACACACACACACACACATGCACACGCATGTTTCAACACCTTCGAGTACCGGTGGCCTCTGAGCTTCCTACCAATGCTGGGTCACAGTTCACCATTACACCATAGTGCACTAGCACGCCACCATAGCGTGCTAGCATGCTACCATAGTGCACTAGCATGCTACCATTGTGCACTAGCACGCCACCATAGCGTGCTAGCATGCTACCATAGTGCACTAGCATGCTACCATTGTGCATTAGCACGCTACCATAGCGTGCTAGCATGCTAGTGCAGCTCTGCTGCTAGTAGACAGTGGTGCTGTGAGGACACGTCCCTTTGTATACAAGAGATTTATGTAAGTGTTTCTTCAGTCTCATCTTATTTTTATGGTAAAACCATAAAACAAATAACACAACAAAACAAAACAAACAAAAAAAAAACAAATAACTTTTATGGTTTAAAGCGATCAGCGGTCCGCGTTCTCTGTTGAAAAGTAAAATCCATCTCACTGTCTTCTCATCGCAGGATCAGGTTCTGTTGAACAGGTGTGCTTTAGACAACCTGGAGAGATAACAGGAGGCTTAAATCCCTCCACATGGCCCAGTACCAAACAACACACACACACACGCACACACACACACACACACATGCACGCATATGTGCACACATGCCAGCGCTTGAATTTGACAATAGCAGTGCTGCGTCAGTTGTAATAGCTGCACAGATATACAGATAGACACATGTAGCTGTAACAAAATGATCCAAACGAACATCAGATCTGCTCTGGCAGGTGAAAATGTATGAAAAGACTTCAGATTAAAGGCAGCTGATACTACAGGGGGTTGAATTTTGCAGACTCACTCTATTGTCTTTATATAAGGTAGTGCAACACTTTATTTATCGTCATGATGAAATGTGATTATCTATCTATCTAGCTATCTACTTATCTAGCTATCTGTCTATCTGTCTGTCTGTCTATCACAGTATGCACCTGTATAATATGTTATGCAGTTATTAAACCAACTCCTTCATTGATCCAGTCTCATTGTAATGAGTGTAATCATCAGCCTATGTAAAGCTTGATACACATTCAGAAGCAGAGGTACAAGAGGAGCACATTCTTGCACACAAACGCACGTTTTCCACAGATGTGCCATCAGACACAGGGTGGTCCCTTGGCCTGCATACTGTAACTGTACTTTTAAACTGCACTGTCCTCTACAGAGGGTACTGTATTGCACCTATAAGGTACAGCCCAAGCAACAGTATTTATACTCCAAAAACTACAACTCTGCTCTATATATAGATATAGATATATGGATATAAATATATTGACATAATAATGATAATGATACATTTTATTTGTGATTGCCTTTCAGAGCACAGTAAAAAACAAGCAGCACTGTATCAGGCAGCATCACATCATAACACAGCAGGGTAGACAATAAAAAGTTAACACAACAGATAAGTATAAAATCATCATCTGCACAAAACTCAGTGAAGCGTGGATCAGACTGATTATGCCAGTTTGAAAAGGTACGTTTTGAGATGGGATTTGAAAGTTGAAAGAGAGCCAGTGTTGTGAATGTCTTGTGAGAGAGAGCTCCATGGGCGGGGGCAGGATGACTGAAGGCTCTAGTCCCCATGGTAGTCGAGTGGGCTGATGGTGTAGTGAGTTGGAGAGAAGAAGAGGATGTGAGAGTGCGGGAGGGCGTGTGGATATGAAGGAGTTCGGAAAAATATGAAGGAGCGAAGTTATTAAAGGCCTTAAAGGTGAGAAGCAGGATCTTGGAAGTCAATACGGTATTTAGCGGAGCCAGTGGAGTTGCTGAAGAACAGGAGTGATATGATCTATGGAAGGAGTTCTGGTAATGATACCGTCAGCTGGATTCTGGACCAGCTGAAGCTTATGAAGACACTTGAGGGGAAGACCAAATAGGGTAGAATTGCAGTAGTCAATACGGGATGTAACCTGGGTGTGAATGAGTATGGCAGTGATGTTAGGTGTAAATGACGGGTGAAGATGATTAACATTGCTTGGTTGAAGTATGCAAACCAAGTCACATTGTTGATGTGAGCTTCAAAAGATAATGTGCTGTCCAGGATGACACCCAGCCTCTTAGCCTGAGGCGATGAAGGAACTATAGAATTGTCAATACTCCGAGAAAAACTATCAGATTTAACCAAAGTATGGATTTAGCACCTACTAGGGGGACCTCGGTTTTATCACTATTAAGTTTGGGGAAGTGGTATGAAAACCAGGATTCATTTCTAGTAAGCAGCCAGAAAGGGACGTGGGCGGAAGAGTGGAGGCAGGCTTGGTAGATAGATAAAGCTGAGTGTCATCCACATAGCAGTGAAATTGAATGCCAAATTTCCTGAAAATGTGGTCAAGAGGTAATAGGTAAATAATAAATAGGAGGGGTCCCAATACAGAGCCCTGGGGAACACCGGTATTAACAGGAACGGACTGTGATCTCAAATTATAGAATATATGGATAACAATATAATAATAAATAATAATAATAATAATATAAAATATGGCTAGATAGATAGATATGGATATAGATATGGATATCGATAGGGCAGAAAAGGCAGAAAATGTGCTGGTGGTCATGTTTGCACATAAGAATGAGAGACTGCTGAATAAAAGGAAGGGTAACCCACAGTTGACCCTCCTAGAGACATAAAGAGCTAGTTAAGGTGACTTACATGGTGAAGACGTCCAGCACCGCCCCGGGCGCTCTGAGCAGCTCAAAGTAGTTTTGAAGGATAGTGACGGTGCCAGTTAAAGCCTCGTGGCCACACCCACAGAACAAAGCCACCCCCATGTAGAGGAGGATGGTGGCGATGAGAGAGGCCCAGGGCAGACTGCCAACACATCGCTCACAACACTCCTTACAACCTGGAGATGAGACGAGGAAACAGAGTTTTAATACCAGTGGTCATATCATCATCACATACAGTTTGTTTAGTGGGATTAAATTAAAAAAGGTACGCTAGTGTAAAATGTCAAGGTTCGAACAATCTCCAAGCAAGCAATGGCTGACCAGCTCTCTCTTTTAGGCCTGTTCTTTATCCACTCTTTTATTTGATACTGTGGGGCTCTTTGGTCATTGTTAGTTGTTTCTAAATGTGGTTTATATAAAAGGCAGATGTGACTTGATTAGAATCAGATGAGTATTTACTGTCGCTGCTCCACCCCACCCCCCCCCCCGCTGATCCGGGGAGGGCTGCAGACTACCACATGCCTCCTCCCATACAGGTGGAGTCACCAGCCGCTTCTTTTCACCTGACAGTGAGGAGTTTCACCAGGGGGACGTAGCGCGTGGGAGGATCACGCTATTTCCCACAGTCCCCCCCCCCCGAACAGGCGCCCCGACTGACCAGAGGGGGCGCTAGCCGGAATATAACGCGGGGATTCGAACCGGCGATCCCCGTGTTGGTAGGCAACAGAATAGGCTGCTACACTACCCGGATGCCCACGTCAGGTGTATAAACCTATTGTGAGAGATCACATGGAAGGTTCAGAAAGACACACAGGAACAGTCAACACGTGGTTGAAATGACGCGTCGGTCGTCATAGACGGATCGTCGTGTATGACGGAAGGTCACATTTTATATCATAACCCTCATTCACACGCCACAGTAATCCAGTGTCCAGCCTCCGAACCCACGTGATAGTTGTTAAGGTGCACTGTACCAGGCTCAAACCAATGTATACATTTGTGCCAATATTCTAAATTGTATTGATTAGTTTCACTTAGTCATGATGACAGATGCAGGGGCGCAACTGGAGGGGGGCGGGGGTGCAGAGGGTGCAATGCACACAGGCGCCGCATCAGCGGGGGCGCCAAAAGACCGTACGTAAAAAAAAATTGGGTAACACTTTAGTATGGGGAACATAACAAAACTTAATTACTAGTGAATTAGTAATGATCAGGATGTCACTTTAGTATGGGGAACATATTCTAAGTAACAAAAACTGAATTTACAGTAATGTAACACTATGAACACTTGTAGTTTTGTGTGTTGTTATGTAAGAACAGACCATATTCATTAAGTGTTAGTAAGGGAGAATAACTCTTCTTGTGGTACTACCACCTTATAAAGGCCATACTAAGCAAAGCATATTGAGATGGTACTACTAGTAAGCAATACTTCTGAGGTTATAGAGGGAAAACTCATAGTTCATGGCTTACTGCTTGTATAATAAGGCCATGCAGAATAAGGCATTAATGAGTACGTAATAATGACCAATTAAGAGCCAACATGTTGCTAATTTGCATGCTAATAAGCACCTAATTAACAGTGACTACGTTCCCCATACTAAAGCGTTACCGAAAATTGTAATTAAAACATATGACATGTAGCTATATATTCTAATCTAAGTAATAATATTTATAAATATTAAACTTTTAAATAAGAGGCCTTTAACCAGAAATTGTTTACTGTACGCTGTACTTTTGGCGCCCCCGCTGATGCGGCGCCTGTGTGCATTGCACCCTCTGCACCGCCCCCCCACCCCCACCCCCCCTCACCCCCGTCGCGCCCCAGAACAGATGTATTGAATTGTTTGACCTATCCAGCAGAGCAAGTTGTTTAAACCGTAAATATGGTATGAGCTGCCCGGTCGCACCCCGTACCCTAAACCTTAAACCATGCCAGTATAGTATTTACACACACACACACACACACACACACACACACACACACACACACACACACACACAGGGTAGTTGACAGCTATTGGCTGCCAGTTCCTGTCTAATCTATTTGAGTGTCTCCTCGTGTCAGCGGGGACGCATCATGGCCCTCAGTGATGGCCGTTAACAGCCTGTGGTTAGACGGTATTGATCCTGCAAGAGCTCGTCCACTTTGTCCCAGTGGGGGAATCCATGCACCCTCATAAATATGAAGTGATAGAACAGGGGGAGGGGGGGAGGGATGGACGGAGAGAGGAGGACTGAATAGAGAGATGTGGAGGGGAAAAGCAGAGGTAAAACCTGCACAGTCCTCAGGTGGGGGCTGGTCGGACGTCGAGCAGGTTAAGTGTATTTGTGGTTTCCTGGTTTGACCGGAATGCTCAGGGAATATGACAGTTTCTCCAAACTGAGAACTAAATCCTCTTAACACTGGAACGACCAAGACGGTCATTTTCACCGTTTTGGATTTTCAACGTTTAATAACTTTATGGGAGAAAAAAAGATACAGACCTGCCGCCCCCTGAACGCTCCTAAATTTGCATATATTTGCATTAAAATGAGTTTTAGATCAGTTGCACATAAACATTATTATAAGATCTACCTAAAACGACCATGAGCGGTCGAAATGACCGTCTCGTAATTTGCGCGTGATGGTGCGCGTCATGTCAGTATTTATGACGTGTGTGGGTCGCCTCGTTTCCTTCGTGATGTTCGTTGCTCTGTCCTAGAAACACACTAGCGCCCTCCAGTGGGGAGTAATACTCTAAACTTGATGTGTGGTTATGTCCAACATGTCTGGTTACAGACGCACCATGACTACCCCCGAGGCGCTGCAGGATTTACAGGCGTTGGACAGCCGCCATTTTAAATTGTTTGAAAATTAGTATTAAAATTGTCAAAATGATAATTTTGGTGTCAGCTAGTTTCATAACAGACATACTAACATGTGTAATGCCTTAATATCTCAATTTAGGTATTTATCTTGACAGAATGTAGAGTTTAAAAAACGGCGGTCATTTTAACTGCCCATGGTCGTTTTAGGTATGAGTTGTGCAGCACAGCTATTATTTCATTCCTTAGACCAGCGGACTCCTGGCAGAACACACTGTTAGATATGTGCCTGCCATCTTTCCTGCCACATCTATACGTTTCCCACATCCACCGTCCTGCTTCGTCAGTGACCAGAAGCCTTACGACAGACAGATGCAAATCATAACAAAACCGGTCACATAATTTGATAACGCTGTTTTTTGCCTTTTACTGTATTTGATATGAGGTATGTATAGATAATGTACAAACTAGCCAGGCATGTTAGGTTAGAAGAGGAGCAACCATATCACACTGCAGTACGACACAGAGTCTCACCACCGAGGTTGTGGCCAGCTTAACTCTCAGTGGCCCCTTCAGGCCGACAGATGCTCTCCATCAACTACTTTTTTAAACTGGATCGTCTTTGGTGTATCTGCAATCGTACATGAATGCACCAGAATTCCCTGATGCAGGTTTGAATCCAATGCTATCCCATATGCATGTATGCAGCTACCCACATTCACCGGGCCTCATTTATCAAGCAGCGAAAAAAAGTGTTCCTCTGCAACTTGCACACACAAAATGTCCAGTTTTTATGGGTTTTCTGGAGGTCAGTTAGCACAGGAAAATCTATGATATACGTACTGTATTTATGATCTGTGTGATTTTTTCTTATAATAGGTTCTGATTCTAAATATGAAAATATCTAAATCTGTTGGTATTATCTTGTTGCTTGAGGGTTAAAATCAAGGACTTTTCAGAAATTTATGTCACACAAAGTTTCGGCAAGCTGGCATATAGTACGTCAACAAATTGTTTAATTGCACACCTAAATTGGCGAAATGGCAAACCTTGATGAAGGTTTGCCATTTGGATCTTTAAAATAAAAGCGTATCAAAACAACCAAGAGCCAAATGATCGATATTAACTGATGCAAACTAAATGTTGCACGATAAAAGAGGCCAAGGTGTCCTATCCCTGTGGTTTGCAATGGCTGGCCTTTGAATAAATAAAGACTTGGCTCATAGGACGCTTCACACAGAAACACTTTGCAGGTCTGGGACCAGCGGAGTGTCCCTCAACAATGGTGGAATGCTAAAATTGTCATTCTGTACAAAAACGGGGGTGACAAGTCCATCTGCGGCAACAGTCACGGCATATACCTACTAGCTGTTGCAGGCAAGGTCCTAGCAAAGGTCCTGCTATGCAGGGTGGTGAAGCACTTGACAGAACATCTGCTGCCGGAGTCACAGTGTGGTTTCAGGAAGAACAGCAGTACTGTGGATATGATTTTCACAGTAAGACAGCTACAAGAAAAGTGCCGTGAACAACATCAGGACCCTGTCATGACTTTTGTCGACCTCTCCAAAGCTTTCGACACTGTGAACCGAGAGCTAGTTTGGAAAATCCTGAGAAAGTTTGGCTGTCCGAGCAAATTTGTGGACATTCTGTCACAGTTCCATGATGGGATGGTGGCGCAGGTGGCCATATGAGGACAGGAATTGGCGCTCTTTAATGTATGCACTGGAGTGAGGCAGGGGTGTGGTGCTGTCACCAATACTCTTCAGCATTTTCCTCCTGTGTCACAAAGCTTTTTCATAAAGATCTGGAAGGCAGTAGTGGGCTCACAATAGACCTTAGGCTAGATGGAAACCTCTTCAACATTAGAAGGTTCCAGGCAAAGACCAAGTTGTCAGCAGTGCAGGTCCTTGAGCTGCAGTACGCTGATGACTGTGCTCTTGTAGCTCACACACCAGAAGACCTGCAAACCATCCTTGCCGCTGTTGTGAATGCCAACAGCAGGAGGGGTCTCTCAGTCAACACCACCAAGACTGAGGTCTGAGGTGTTATGCCAATGGAAGTCCAGCCCCCGACCCACTATGCCTGTCTTCACTATAGAACACCAACCACTCTCAGTTGTTCCATCTTTCAAATACTTGGGCAGCATCCTTTCTGAGGGCTGCGACACTGATCACGAAACTCATAATAGAATCAAACAAGCCTCTGTAGCGTTTGGCAAACTCCAACTTAAGGTCTTCCAAAACAAACACTTCCACCAAAATTGCCCTTTACAAAGCCGTCTGCATCACATGTCTCCTATACAGCTGTGAAGCCTGGGTCACATACAGTTGCCACTTAAGGTTGCTGGAGCGGTTCCACATAAGGTGTCTGCAGCGGATCATGGGGAGCACGTGGCGTGACCGTGTTCCCCATGCCGAGATTCTTGCTAGGACAAACTGCAAGAGCACAGAAGAAGCAGTTCCACATAAGGTGTCTGCAGCGGATCATGGGGAGCACGTGGCGTGGCCGTGTTCCTCATGCTGAGATTCTTGCTAGGACAAACTGCAAGAGCATAGAAGAAGCAGTTCCACATAAGGTGTCTGCAGCGGATCATTGGGGAGCACGTGGCGTGACCGTGTTCCTCATGCTGAGATTCTTGCTTGGACAAACTGCAAGAGCATAGAAGCTACGGTCACTGAACACCAGCTGCGCTGTCTTGGGCATGTCATCAGGATGCCTCAAGAACGCCTGCCACGTCAAGTCCTGCATGGACAACTTCATCTGGGCCGCCGGGCCGCAGGTGGGTCAGAAGAAGCGATACAAAGACCAGCTAAAAAATCGCTGAAGAAGTGTATCGACCGTCTGAGACTGGAGCAAGGTGCGATCAACCGTTCCAACTGGCGGGAGATCTGCCAGAGGTATAGAACAACTGGAAATGGGGAGGAATGTGAAGAAACAACAGAAAAGACGGAGGAAACGCACAGCCATGCCTGCCCCCACTGACTCACACTTCATATGCCCAACGTGCAATAAAACTTGTGGATCAAGAATTGCACTCAACAGTCATCATAGAACAACCGTTAACGGACTTGATGGACTGCCAGCAAACGTGTGTGTGTGTGTGTGTGTGTTGGGGTTAAGTGGATATGATTGCACTGTGCTGTGTGGAGGAGAGAATTATTTGCAGGGTGCAACAGAGGAGCAGCATGATTAAAAATAATTAGTGACATTAAAATATTGACGTCATTAATTCTGATGAGTTGAATGAATGTCTTATTAGCGGTACCATTAGGAGCACACAATGCCCCCTTAAACTGTTTCTCACTTGCAAGACCAAAATCTGAGAGTACAAATTGTGAGAGAGCACAATTCTGTTTTATTGTCGGACACATTTTCTAACCCACCACCTGCACGAAACGCTGAGAAAAGATGCGAGTGAACAACATACTACTAGAAATTAAAGTGTGTCAATCAAATTACACAATGATTCGGTAGTTGTTTAATGTATTTGACCCTTTATCTGGTCACTTCAGTTGGAGGAATAGCAGTAAAAGTTTCCGTGGCCGTGTCACGTTTTCCATCAAGAAGTCAGTGCGGAGCAATTTATGGACTCGTCTCAAATGTTGGTGGAACTGCTAAAATGAAAACTCGGGCCAGCATTTTTATTTTCCACCTATGCATGCAGCTTATACTTCAACACGAGCGTGAATATGCTTGTTGAAAATGTTAACATGTAACTGACATAGCAATTAGACCTGTCATTCGTGAAGCTTTGATTGTTTTATTCATGACTGCTGGGGTAGGCTCCAGCAGCCCCGTAACCCTGAGACCAGGATGAGCGGTTTGGATAACGGATTGATGGACTTATTTATTTAGGACCCCCCCCCCCTTCCCTTTTCTCCCCAGTTGTGTTGGGCCAGTTACCCCACTCTTCCGAGCCGTCCCGGTCTCTGCTCCACCCCCTCTGCCGATCCGGGGAGGGCTGCAGACTACCACATGCCTCCTCCCATACATGTGGAGTCACCAGCCGCTGCTTTTCACCTGACGGTGAGGAGTTTCACCAGGGGGACTTAGCGTGTGGGAGGATCACGCTATTCCCCCCATTTCCCTTTCCCCCCCGAACAGGCGCCCCGATCTACCAGAGGAGGCGCTAGTGCAGCGACCAGGACACATACCTACATCCGGCTGTGCGTAACTGTAGTCCACCGACTTCCGGTTTCTACTGCAGCGGTCATACCAGTTTCCTGTTTGTTGGCATGCGCTATAGGCTCGGTGCATTAATGTCGCGCTGTGGAATGGCAGCTAGCTAGCTAGCTAGCACTAGCATAGTTCTAATGATGCTGTCACTCTCCCTCGTAGTTGTCGATGTAGCTCGACATATACATCTTAAACCCCTTTTCTTGTTTGCTCAGCCGAGCTACCGAGGAACCACTCATGAAGTGATGAACACCGTTGATCGTGATTTTAGGGGGGGGGGTCCTGCAAACAGCGGGTGTAAAACAAAGCCATCTCTTCGCTCAGCAAACCAGACCGGAAGTTCTTGTGCAAGTACTCGTACGTCGGAAGTCGAACGACGCCATCTTACGCACCCAGGCTGTTGACAATGGCATATTTTTCGCGATGCCTGCAAGCTTTACCACGTCAACTACATGCGCAGAACTGTTGCCAGACTTTCACCCGCACCTGCCAGCAAACGGGTGAAAAGTTCCAAGTTGTACGTGTCAAGCTACGTCCATGAGGATCAGCGGACGGACGGGCGGGATTTTATGAACAACTGTAAACTTCTCACCCGCTTGCTGGCAGGTGTGTGGACGGTTGCGTGCGTGTGACTGACATGTATCCATGGTAAATCTTGCAGGCATCGCGAAAACCATGCCGTTGTCAATAGCACGCGCCAACAAACAGGAAACCGGTGTGACCGCTGCAGTAGAAACCGGAAGTCAGTGGACTGCAGTTACGCGCAGAGCCCATTGTGTCGCCCGACCAAGCCGGAGGCAACGCGGTGATGCGAACCGGCGATCCCCGTGTCGGTAGGCGACGGAACAGCGTGCCACGCCACCCGCAGGCCTGCTGGCTTATTTCAAGTGGTGGTGCAGAAGGAGGAGCAGGCGAACAGGTGTCCTTTTTGATACTGTACGTTTGGACGCTCGTTTCTTTCCCTGCTGTGCTGGAGTCAACGGCTGATGCGCCGAAGCACGAACGCCTGTGTAGCTGCTGGTTTGTAAAGCTCCCTGTCGAGTTGGGTTTCATGGAGGGAAAAGGGTAGGGTCACACGCGCGCGCGCACACACACACGCATGCACACGCATGCACGCGCGCAAAAAGAAAACACACTTGTACACGCAGTCAGGCAAAGCATAGGCGATAAAGAGAGAGGCGTACACACATCCCGACGGAGATACATGCTTACCCATGCATGCACACACACACACACACACACACGCGCACACACACACACACACACACACACACCCCTCACCCCTCACCGTGCAGGATAGCGGCGTTCAGGTTTAATTGACCAGCAGCCTTGTTGCCATGCAAACATGGGTGTGGCAGCAGGCGCCTGCTGACCCACTTTGACTGTAGCGTTGTCAGGACAACAGCGAGGCTCCTTCACCACCACCCTCATCCTCGTTCAGACACAATTTAATATATGCACACGCGCGCGCACACACACACACACACACACACACAGCACTCATTGTAGAAGCATGGGAGGAATATTATTAAACAGATATGATTATGATATTGTAATAATGACGTATTATTTATACAGTACCTGTAATAATGACGTATTATTTATGCGGTACCTGTAATAATGACGTATTATTTATGCGGTACCTGTAATAATGACGTATTATTTATACGGTACCTGTAATAATGACGTATTATTTATGCGGTACCTGTAATAATGACGGATTATTTATACAGTACCTGTAATAATGACGTATTATTTATACAGTACCTGTAATAATGACGTATTATTTATACGGTACCTGTAATAATGACGTATTATTTATGCGGTACCTGTAATAATGACGGATTATTTATACAGTACCTGTAATAATGACGTATTATTTATGCAGTACCTGTAATAATGACGTAATATTTATGCAGTACCTGCAATAATGACGTATTATTTATGCAGTACCTGTAATAATGACGTATTATTTATACAGTACCTGTAATAATGACGTATTATTTATGCAGTACCTGTAATAATGACGTATTATTTATGCAGTACCTGCAATAATGACGTATTATTTATGCAGTACCCGCAATAATGACGTATTATTTATGTAGTACCTGTAATAATGACGTATTATTTATGCAGTACCTGCAATAATGACGTATTATTTATGCAGTACCTGGCCTGCAACTGACAACAGCCACTTCTTCTACTCTTGTTTCTCAGCTGTCCATCAGCGGTATGTATTTCTCATTTGATCCATGTTATTTGGATATACTATGTCATCCTATTTTGTTGTTCTTTTGCATTTTCCTCTCTCTTTTTTACTACGGTTTATTAACCTTTATTTGTTCTTTATCATTACTCTTCTATGTGTGCACGCTCGCACTGCACTGATGCACAAAATGTGCCATGTACATGAAGTCTGATTGGTTGATTGATTGATTGACAGACAGAGCTCAGTGACACTTCACAAACTGTGCAAGTCGTACGAAATCAGAACAGGACACAGGAGAAAACAAAAACGACACAAAATAAATTAAAACAAACACCAGAATTAAAATTAAAAAGGTATTTTCTTGGTTTTGATATACTAGTAGACACTGTTGGCGCGCGGGCAGCGTAGCGGTCTATTCCGTTGCTTACCAACACGGGCATCGCCGGTTCGAATCCTCAAGTTACCTCCGGCTTAGTCAGGCGTCCCTACAGACACAATTGGCCGTGTCTGCGGGTGGGAAGCCGGATGTGGGTATGTGTCCTGGTCGCTGCACTAGCGCCTCCTCTGGTCGGTCGAGGCGCCTGTTCGGGGGGGGGATAGCGTGATCCTTCCACGCGCTACGTCCTCCTGGTGAAACTCCTCACTGTCAGGTGAAAAGAAGCGGCTGGTGACTCCACTTGTATGGGAGGAGGTATGTGGTAGTCTGCAGCCCTCCCCGGATCAGCAGAGGGGGCGGGGCAGAGACCGGGACGGCTCAGAAGAGTGGGGTAACTGGCCAGATACAATTGGGGAGAAAGTGACAGGTGCGTCACTTTGCTTCCCCCCATGTCACTGGAACCCAACAGGCGGCCCACCCGTTCATTGAAAGTGTCCTTTTCAGTGTTTCTAGTCACAGTTGAAATTCAAGATGGCAGACGATGTGGATGATCCGGTGTTTGGTCGGGCGATCCTTCCCTAGAAGGATTCCTTGTCTTTGTTGAGCCACCTGAAGAACATTTAAACCTGTAATCGGCACAGCATCATCCACCTCCAGCCTCCACGTTTGCTGATGACACCACAGCGCTAGGTCTCATCAGCAACAGCGATGAATCATCATACAGAGCGGAGGTGGATCAACTGGCGGTGAGGTGCAAAACCAACAACCTCTCCCTAAATATAGGAAAAACTAAGGAGGTCATTATTGACTTTAGAAAGACCAGCGCCCACCATACCCCTCTGACCATCAGTGGTATGGACGTGGAGAGAGTCAGCAGTGTCAAGTTGCTGGGAGTTCACATCACAGAGGACCTCTCCTGGCCCTCACATGCCACTACAGAGGACCTCTCCTGGTCCTCACATGTCTCTGTGCTCTCCAAGAAGGCCCAGCAGCGTCTTCACTTCCTGCGGTGTCTGAGCAAGGCGAGTCTCCCCCTGCCCATCCTCATCACATTCTACAGAGGCACCATAGAGAGCATCCTGGCCAGCTGTATCACTGTCTGGCATGGGAACCGCGAGGCCTCCGACCGCAAACCCCTACAGCGGATGGTGAAGACAGCTGGAAAGATCACAGGAACTGCTCTCCCATCCATCCAGGCCTTCTATCACGCACGGTGCACCCGGAAGGCTCGTAGCATTGTTAAGGACCCCACCCACCCTTCCCTCATCCCCGTCACCCTCCTACCCTCTGACAGGAGCATCCATGCTGCCTCCACCAGACTATGCAACAGTTTCATTCCTCAGGCTGTGAGGTTCCTCAACAGCCTGAACACTTGGACCTTCAACAAAATGACTTTTTGACCGTCTTACTCGCTGTCCGTGTCAGGCGTGCTTGGGATGTTTAGGCCTGTGAAGTAATTCTTGTTTTTAATGCACTTTTTGTTTTGACTATTTATTGCATGTTATATTTGTTTTTATGTGGCACCGAGGTCCTTATGAAACGTAATTTCGTTCCCTTGTATGTATGAGACATGCATATAAGGCAATGACAAATAAAAGTAGTCCAGGTCTAAGTCTAAGTTTGCATGTTCTTGACATCTGGCAGTGAGAGGAAATCGAACCAGAAATTCAGACGTGAAAAAGAGTATATTATTTAATGAATCAATGACAGCGTACGTTGATGTAATTATTGTACAGTAAGTAGTGTATATATATATATTAAAAAAAACATTTGTTAACTCTGTCTTTATGCATGCTCGATAATCCAGGTAAGGAAATCACAGAATCGGTTTATCAGGGTGGGGGTACCTGCAGTCAGTTGTGACTGGAGAGGTCACTTAGATGAGTGGTGAAACATTTCTCTCAATAAACCTTGTGTCCAGATGAACTGATTCAACTTTCTGTGACTTGTTAACTGTGATTCAAACATTCTCTGGACCGGTCCGGCGGGCCACTAACCAGCTTGCTGGACCTTAGTCCAAAACAAACGTGTCTCCTCTCCGTAGCGTGCCACCAAACTGATTATGGCTACTCCCTTTGTCTGCAGCCAGTTGGGTTGATGAGCCAATGAGTTGCAGGTGTGGAGGTATGCAGGTTAGGGTGGAGTCCTGCCAGTTGCCACAGAATGGAGCCAAAGGGCAGGGATCACTGTGCCCCTTAGTCCCTTACACACACACACCTCTTCAGCCTCTTCTTGCCGGGGGCAACACATGTCCAAATAGCATTTCGCCTTGACAAGGCATCAGCCTTACCATGTTTTGCTCCAGGCCTGTGGGCAACAGAGAACGTAACCTGTTGTAAAGACAAGAACTGTCTACCCGCACAAGCATTTGTCTCTCTCTTGCTGGACATCCACGTAAGGGGTGCATGGTCGGTGACCAGCACGAACTGACGATGGAGGAGGTATTATCGGAGGCGTTCCAGTGCCCACTTGGTTGAAAGACCTTCTTTTTCTACTGTAGCAAAGCCTTGCGTCCTGTGATTCAGCTTTCTGCTAATGGAGTGTATTGGGTGTTCCTCACCGAGGACAGCTCCTATGCCCACCTCTGAAGTATCTGTTTGATCGGTCATGTCTTTGCTGAACTCGGGGGTCACCAAGACTGGCCGGGTGCATAGGGCCTCTCTTAGGTCTTGGACGCATTCGCCGTCTCCTCTGTCCACTTCACCATGAGAGGCTGGTTCTTCCGGGTCAAATCTGTGGGGAAGCAGCTATGGAGGAGAAGTGGGGAATGAAACATTAATAGGAGGTAAGACCCAAGAAAGTTTTTACCTGGGATTTTGTCACAGGTAGGTGTCATTCCTGAACAGCCCAGATGATGCGCTGCTTTGGTTTGATGTTTCCCTGCCCAATGCTGAACCCCACATTTCGACCTCCTCCAAAACCAACTTGCACGTCTTTGGGTTTGCCGTTAGACTCGTCTTTCGTAGGACCTCCAACGCTGTTAGTTTTTCGACATGGCTCCCCCAGTCCTCGCTGTTAATGACAACTTCGTCTAAATATGCAGCTGCTTACTCACGATGTGGCTTCAACACTCTGTCCATAAGTCTTTGGAAAGTTGCTGGCGCTCAATGTACGCTAAAAGGTAACACTGTGTACTGGTACAGTCCAGTGCAGGTAGCCAATGTGTTCTTCTCCCTCGCCTCCGCTGCTAGAGGCACCTGCCAGTAACCTTTTGTGAGGTCTAGGGTGCTGATGTACCAGGCTTCTCCCAGACAGTGAGTCAGCTCATCAACCCTGGACATAGGATAGGCATCACATTTTAATATCTTATTCAAGATGTGGAAATCATTACAGAACCGTTTTGTTAACCCCTAACTTCACCTTCTTCTGGACTTCCTCCTCTATGATGGCCCCGGTGGCTACCGGAGTCTTGTAGCGGTGTATCTTTACCCTCTTTCCTGGCTCTGTCAAAATGTGGCATTAAACAAGGTCTGTGTGGCCTGGCAGACTAGAGAACACGTTTGTTCTGCTGTACCAGCTCCCTCAGTTGTTGTAGTTGTACCTTGGAGAGTTCTGGTCCATATGTAGCTTCATCACCCGAAGGAAGGGTAAGGGATACAGAAGAAAAGGCACAACATACCAAGGCTTCTCTGGAAGGCCATCTCTTCAGGAGATGAATATGGTATTTATGTGGGCTTACACCGGCCATGCTGGCGCACTTTGTTTACTGGACCTACCTTCTCAGCTACTTCATACGGTCTTTGCCAGGACTCAACACCAGCACTTTATTCCCTGGTTGGAACTCTCAAGGCTGACTGTTTCTGTTGTATATCCCTCTTTGAGCTTCCTGGGCTTAGGGCATGTGTTCTCTTAGAATCGGCCATAGCTCCCTCATCTGGCCATGCATCTTCTCCACATGCTTGATCAGGGTGCGGTTGGGGCTAGATTGCTCCTCCCAGACTTCCTTGGCGATGTCCACGAGCCCTCTGGGTTGTCTTCTGTACAGAAACTTGATTGAGAAGAATCCTGTAGACATTTGTGGAACTTCTCTCACTGAAACTATGAGGTGGGGTAGCAACTGATCACAGTCTTGGCCATTTTTGGCAACTACTTTTAGCATGAATTTCGAGGTTTTGTTAAATCATTCTACTAGCCCATCTGTCTGGGGATGGTATAGAGAGTTTCGGATATTTTTTATTACCGTTGGGATTTAGCACAGTTCTTTCCTGGACATGGACGACATCCTGTGATCCATCAGGATTTCTTCAGCGATCCCTTCTTGGCTGAAAATGTGAAAAAGCTCCTTTGCCATTCCCTTGGTAGTCATGATTCACAGTGGTATCGCCTCCGGATGCCTAGGGGCCTGGTCCAGAACAGTAAGAATATACCGGTGTCACCTTGCTTCCTAGGGGCCCCATCATGTCCATTGCAATTCTGTTAAATGGTCCATCTACGCTAGGCAAAGGTATCAGAGGATTTTTAAAGTGGGGCTTGGGTGCCGTCTTCTGGCAATCTGAGCATGTGCGGCAATAGTCTGTTACAGCCCTTTTCACTCCTGGCCAGTAAAATCTGTTCCCAGTCGACTGTGTGCATCACTGTAGTCCACTGACTTCCGGTTTCTACTGCAGCGGTCATACCAGTTTCCTGTTTGCTGGCGCGTGCTATTAACAATGGCATATTTTTGGCGGTGCCTGCAAGATTTACCATGGATACATGTCAACCACATGCACACAACTGTCCACGCACTTCCCCCTGCACCTACCAGCAAACGGGTGAAGAGTTTCAAGTTGTGCATATCAAGTTACGTCCACAAATAATAATATTAATCATAATAATAATAATAATAATAAGAGGGAACGACCATCTCTGAACCGAGGGGGAGGGGGGGCAAGAGTTTCTGATAGCGTTAATGAGCAGTTGTCTCTCTTTTTGTTGGTTAATTGTCAGTCAGTTGTTGAAGTGTTTGTTTTGTGCGTGCATGCACGTGTCTGTGGGTGGGGGGTGAGAGAGAGAGAGCGAGAGAGACCGCTATTCTTTCTCTCTTGTGTAGTTGTGTGACTGATCCACCACCATTTCTTTCTTTATTAATATAACACACACACACACACACACACACACACATAAGAGTTTTCATTTGGTAATTCAAACAGCAAACAGGAACGCGTCACATAACAACTCTCAGCCTCCGTGCAAAAGGAGGATGGTGTTTTCTTAAGCAGTCATCTGGATCCGCAGCGTCTCGTCTCAATGTCTCACATGCAACATGGCTAGCGTGTGTGCGTGCGTGCGTGCGTGCATCTTAGTTGTGCGTTTTTAGGCTCAGAACAGTGACTATGGAGGTCATAGACTCACAACCATATGCATGCATGAACATATTTATGCAAATTCAAACACCCCTTTGGCCCCCCAGATGTCTTTCTGGAGTATTTTAGACAAAACAAAATCGCTCAACATGCAAGTTAGCATCACTTCAGATCGCCATGATTTGAGACCAAGTAACAATGCTGTTCTGTTGAACTTCCAGCTGCTCCCGTTAGGGGGCGCCACAACGGATCTTCCGTTTCCATGTCTTCCTGTCCTCTGCATCTTCCTCTGTCACACCAGCCACCACTGCATGTCCTCCCTCACCACATCCATAAACCTCCTCCTTGGCCTTCCTCTTCTCCTCTTCCCTGGCAGCTCCATATTCAGCATCCTTCTCCCAGTATACCCAGCATCTCTCCTCCACACATGTCCAAACCATCTCCATCTTGTCTCTCTTGCTTTGTCTCCAACCCGTCCAACCTGAGCTGTCCCTCTAATATACTCGTTCGTAATCCTGTCCTTCTTCATCACTCCCAGTGAAAATCTTATCATCTTCATCTCTGCCACCTCCAGCTCCACCTCCTGTCTTTTCATCAGTGCCACTGTCTCCAAACCATACAACATAGCTGGTCTCACTACCATCTTGTAAACCTTCCCTTTAACTCTTGCTGGTACCCTTCTGTCACACATCACTCCTGACACTCTTCTCCACCCACTCCACCCTGCCTGCACCCTCTTCTTCACCTCTCTTCTGCACTCCCTGTTACTTTGGACAGTTGACCCCAAGTATTTAAACTCATATGCCTTCATCACCTCTACTCCTTGCATCCTCAGCATCTGCTGTCCTCCCTCTTGTTCGCACATGTATTCCGTCTTGCTCCTACTGACTTTCATTCCTCTTCTCTCCAGTGCATACCTCCACCTCTCAAGGCTCTCCTCCACCTGCTCCCTACTCTCGCTTCAGATCACAATGTCATCCCCAAACATCATAGTCCACAGAAACTCCTGCCTGATTTCGTCCGTCAACCTATCCATCACCATAGCAAACAAGAAAGGGCTCAGAGCCGATCCTTGATGTAACCCCACCTCCACCTTGAACCCATCTGTCATTCCAACCGCACACCTCACCACTGTCACACTGCCCTCATACATATCCTGCACCACTCCTACATACTTCTCTACCACTCCCAACGTCCTCATACAATACCGCACCTCCTCTCTCGGCACCCTGTCATATGCTTTCTCTAAATCCACAAAGGCACAATGTGACTCCTTCTGACCTTCTCTATACTTCTCCATCAACATTCTCAAAGCAAACATCACGTCTGTGGTGCTCTTTCGTGGCATGAAACCATACTGCTGCTGCTGATCATCACCTCTCCTCTTAACCTAGCTTCTATTACTCTTTCCCAAATCTTCATGCTGTGGCTGATCAACTTTATACCTCTGGAGTTGCTACAGTTCTGCACATCGCCCTTGTTCTTGAACATTGGTACCAGTATGCTTCTTCTCCACTCCTCAGGCATCCTCTCACTTTCCAAGATTGTGTTAAACAATCTAGTTAAAAACCTCCACTGCCATCTCTCCTAAACACCTCCATGCCTCCACAGGTATGTCATCAGGACCAACTGCCTTTCCACTCTTCATCCTCTTCATAGCTGCCCTCACTTCCTCCTTGCTAATCCACTGCACTTCCCAATTCACTATCCCCACATAATCCACCCCTCCCTCTCTCTCTCTCTCTCTCTCTCTCTCTCTCTCTCTCTCTCTCTCTCTCTCTCTCTCTCTCTCTCATTTTCTTCATTCATCAGCCCCTCAAAGTACTACCTTCTCAGCACATTCTCCTCACTTGTCAGCACATTTCCATCTCTATCCTTCATCACCCTAACCTGCTGCACATCATTCCCAGCTTGGTCCCTCTGTCTAGCCCTTTGGTACAAGTCCTTTTCTCCTTCCTTAGTGTCTCACCTCTCATACAACTCACTATACACCTTTTCCTTTGCCTTCACCACCTCTCTCTTCACCTTACTCTGCATCTCCTTGTACTCCTGTCTACTTTCTTCATCTGTCTGACTCCCCCACTTCTTCTTTGCCAACCTCTCTCTCTGTATACTTTGCTGTACTTCCTCATCCCACTACCAATTCTCCTTGTCTTCCTTCCTCTGTCCTGATGACACACCAAGTACCCTCCTAGCTGTCTCCCTCACTATTTCTGCAGTGGTTTTTCCAGCCATGCAGCCACTCTTCACGACCACCCAGTGTCTGTCTTAACTCCTCCCTGAACTCCACACAATAGGTTTCCTTCTTCAATTTCCAGCAATTGATCCCTGGCTCTGCCTTCACTCACTTCCTCTTTTTGATCCCCAAAGTCGTTCTACGGACCACCACCTGATGCTGCCTAACTACGTTCCACCCTATCACCACCTTGCAGTCGCCAATCTCTGCTGTTCTGTTGAATGATAGAATAAAATATCGAGTTGTTTCTGTGAAGGGATTTGATGCCATCAAATCTTCTTCACACACAAACAACAGCAGAAACACATACACACACACTCACACATGCACACACACACACACACACACAAACTTTTTGTGCACATGTTCTGATGAAAGACCCTGCTGGGCTGGCCTCATACAGATTCTCTTGGCTGTCATTGAAATTGCCCAACCATCCACAAATCCCTTCCTTCATTCTTCATCTGCCGATTCACTTCTTATTCCTGTTCCCCATTATCCGGTACTCTCATATCTCCCTCCTCCTTTCTCTCAATGTATTTTTGGCTGGACCGGACAAGCGAGCCAGCCCTAGAAATGGGAATATCACTGACTGACTGACTGACTGACTGAGTGATCAGATTAACACAATTGGGCCGCTGGATCAGGTGACCGACGAAGTCACTGAATTTACACTATTGTTGGGCCAACCAACAATGCGTCTGGTAAGCATGGGCGTGGGCAGCGGTTCCAGCTCATTCCACATCTATCGCACGTTAACGAACGGAATATACTGCTGCTCGTGGATACTACCGAAACAATAAGAAGGGGATATTTTGCTGCTCTTTCCACGTCTGGTTACGCACTGTTAGAGCAGAGTAGGAGCGAAAGCAGTTCTCCATGCATGCGCCGAGAGGCATGAGGGAGAATGCACAGTGACACCATCCCAAATAACAATCACTTCGACAAAGGGCTCACCGGTCAATTCGCAAAGAAGGGATTGCAGCATGAATTGCGCCTCACTTGCAATCGCCATTTGCCCTGTCTCAAGGTCACACAGTTTTGCAGCTGAGCGCAATTGCCCCAGTGGCACTGTATAAATGCACCAAGAACACAGTAGGCAGGCTCAATGTCATCCTTGATGTCATCAAGCATAGCAAGAATCTTGCGACGTGGCAACCTGTATCTGCGAATATTCCAGTCTCAGCTAAATCAAAAAGGGGTATCCTCCTTTGAAATATCCACTCACGAGCAGGCCCGGCATGACGAAGCCTCCGCCTGGCTACAGCCACTGCTGCCATGATCACTTGACGGTCTGGGCGTGATAGCCCTGATAAATGCGCTTCAGCTCCCACCAACTCTCTGAAGACGCTCATCATTTTCACTCTAATTGCGTGTGGCTATTAACGCTGTGGCTAGGCAATGAGGCTCATTTGCATAAAAAGGGGCCAGTCTGCACCAAATGTATGCCTATTACCTCATTTAAATACATGCAAATAGCACCGGAGCACTGAGAATATTTGTGTGGCAGTGCAGTTAGGGCTGCATTTCACCCTTTGTTGGTGCTTTGAGAATTACACAGTTTCTTTTTGTCTTATTTGTGCAGGCTTAGCGGCCGCAAAAACCGTGCAATCCTTTTGTGAATCCGCATCTCAATACAGAGAGCTTTATCTTACACCCCGCGCAAGGCGGCGCCAAGTGTAACGCAAGTGTATTTGCTAGATTCAGACTGACGCAGCTGCCATTTCCCTGTCCAGCGCCCACGTTGTTTAAACACGTTGTTGGCCCATATCTTGAGGCAGAGGAAAGCAATTGCACAATTGACCAACAAAAACCTGGTCTTAAAGGTAGGACGGGTAGGATTTTCCTAAAAAATCAATGGAAAGACTCCTAAACAATAACCCATCTGAATCATCACTCATGACCCACTAGACTTGCCACGGTGTCTGTATCCCCAGAGACCCAGTCCTTAGCCTGTATCTTCTTATTTTGCTGTGTATGGGACGTTTCTGGGCATTAACCTTTGGGCAGCGGGACCCTATAAAGATGTAGCGGTCAGGTGTCAGATCGAGACCCCCCCCCCCCCCCCCCCCCCCCCCCCCCCCCCCCCCCCTAAGCATGCATCCAATAGACCCTTTTACAGTTGGCAAACAGTGATCACGTGATTTAGTATGCGCGCGCATTTTGGCGGCAAAAAATGGCGGAAGTGCGGTCGTACCTACTATGCATGGCGTAGTTCATAAAAGGGTCTATAGGAAGCTACAACAATGGCGTACACAGCGCCGAAAAGGCGAAATGGCAAGCGAACAAAGCTCGTTCCAAAATGAGAGTGAATCTGGGGTTGGCTTTCACCTGTTCGCGATCACTGATTTTAAATGAATGGGTTTCTATGCGGGGTCCCAAGTCTCTGATGCACCCTGTTACCTGTGGTGTCCCCTAAGGGTCAGTATGAGGCCCCATCCTGTTCACTCTCCACATGCTTCCCCTTGGCTGTCACCAACCTGTGCTATTCCTCTGTTACGCCGATGACACTAAATTCTACATAAAACATGTCCCCAAACCTTAATGCAACACTGTCTTACCACATGCCTTAAGGAGCTAAAGAAATGGATGACAGCCAGCTTCCCTCAGCTAAACAGTGGGAAGACTGAGGCTCTCTGTGTTTACATCCCAAGCTAGGTCTGGCCCTCTTCCATATTTCAACTCACGTTTCTAGTCAGAAAATCCCACTCTCTGCCACAGTCACAAACCTTGGCATTAGATTTAACCTTCATCTGGCAATCGAACACAATAAAGAATTAAGCAAAGCCTCCTTCTACTGCTGTCTTACTCTCGAACTCTGTTTGACTTTAATCTTGTGTGATGGAGAGAATCTGGTCAATGCCTTCATCGCCTCAAGGCGGGACTACTGCAATATACTGTTCATCCATCCGTCCATCCATTATCCAAACCACTTTATCCTGCTCTCAGGGTCGCGGGAATGCTGGAGCCTATCCCAGCAGTCACTGGGCGGCAGGCTGGGAGACACCCTGGACAGGCCATCAGAGGACCAATACACTGTTCACTGGGATTCTAATTAAAGGGAAATATCTTTTAATCTAAGTCCTTTTTTCCTATTGTTAGGATTCAAACCAAATGATGCCTCACAGACATTTTTAAACTGATTCAGTATTGAACATGCTAATGTCAGCTATTGTGTGTACGACTGTGTGTGTACTCTGTGTTACTGCTGTGCACCATACTGCAGTGGAATCCTTCATCAAATACTGCCAAATACTAAAGGAGCTGTTTTTGGCACTAACATACTCATAAATGTTATGAGGAGTGTCTGAAAACACCTTCTGTTATGAAAAGACAGGCCCAGTCAATCTTCGTTCCAACCCTCATCTATGGTCATGAGCTTTGGATAGCGACCAAAAGGGTGAGATCGCGGATACAAGTGGCTGAAATGAGTTTCCTCCGTAGGGTGTCTGGGCTCAGCTTTATAGATAGGGTGAGGAGCTCGGACATCCGGAGGGAGCTTGGAGTAGAGCCGCTGCTCCTTCATATCGAAAGGAGCCAGCTAAGATGGTTCTGGCATCTGATTAGGATGCCTCCTGGGCGCCTCCCTTTGGAGGTTTACCGGGCACAGCCAACTGGGAGGAGACCCCGGGGTAGACCCAGAACTTGCTGGAGGGACTACATGTCCAGTCTGGCCTGGGAATGCCTTGGGATCCCCCAGGAGGAGATGGAGGGCGTTGCTGGGGAGCGGGACGTCTGGAGCGCCCCACTTAGCTTGGTGCCACCGCGACCCGACCCCGGAAAGTGGCTGAAGATGAGATGAGATGAGGCCCGGTACAGTCTGTCAGTGTAGTGATAGAGCTTTGTTGCATTTACTTTTTGGCCATTCTCTCCCAACTCTTCCACTGTTGTCTCCGTACGACAACACACTCCTCGCCAGATTACAGAGCCAGACTTCTGCTCCGGGTTACAAATGAATTGAAATATATACAATGTCACGATTTATAATGTGGTTAAGGCTGTTTAGACTCAAAACATGTTATTTTTCTTCTTTTAGAGCCATGAGTGACTCTAAGACATCCAGAATTGTCCTACCAGAATCCTTATTCTGGTAGAACAATCCTTATGATGTAAATGAAAACACGGTACACCCATTCTGCACACATTGCAACTGCCCACTGCGACCTCAGCTCAAACGCTGAAACTGTCAGCTCCTTCGCAACCTCAAGGATCAATATCTGTACTATTGGGGACCGGGCATTCTGCTCCACCGAACCTCCTCTCTGGAATATCCTTGAGACCGAAACCCCTTTCAGAAGTGGCTTTCAAATGTTCCTGTTCAAAAATGCCTTTCTTTCCATGGTGGACTGTAAATCACGTCCTGGCCTCACTCCGCTCCTGACTCCTAAGGTAGTCTTGGCTTTGAAGCTTTTTGCTCTTCATGTGCTTTTCTGCTGCTTTAAACTTTTAGCACTTTAAGATTTGTTCTTAGTGGCAAGTGTGGCATAGATTTAATGTATAATCATAATAATATGTACTAGTAGTAGTAAATATTATTAACAGTAATACTAATAGGAGCAGCAAGAAAATAGCTAACCCTTGATCGAACCCTTTAGTAGTTACAGTCAGACTGGACTTCATGTGAAAAACCCATACAGTATCACATCTACGTATGTCTTCACCATAGCAGCCAAATGGAGAACAGGGCAAATCATGGCAATTTTTACAAATTTTATTTTTACCGACAACCCCCCGTGTCAGTAAAAATACGACAACCACCAGGATAGTGACTTTAAACCAACCCCACTCCCTCGTGAAAACTTACCCTTGGGTGTGATGAGGTATGTTGTGCTTAATCATTATACTAAAGTGAGCATTGTATTAATTCATGCTAGCTGCTAGCATCTAGGTAACATTGCTCTAAGGAAAAGAAAAGACAAAACTTGTTTTATCTCTTTAACTAAATTTGCTAGTGACTAGCATATAGCCGTTGCCTTGCCTGTAAGTAGCACACAGTCATTTGTGCATCTATAGCAGGGATAGGCAACATGGTCCAGAAAGGCCTGGTGTGGGTGCAGGTCTTTGTTCCAACTAAGGAGTTACACACCTGAGTCTACAAATCAAGGTCCTTAGCAAAGACTATTCGTTAACTAATAGAATCAGGTGTGTAACTGCTTGGTTGGAACAAAGACCTGCACCCACACCGGACCTTTCTGGACCATGTTGCCTATCTCTGATCTATAGTCAATGCTTTGGCTGCATTAATACAAATAATGTGAATATGCTTGCAGGTAGAGGTAGGAGGCTGTCACATCCATGCAAGTCACAAGTAAGTGTCAAGTCTGTGAGTTGGCATGTCAAGATGATCTCAGAAACTCGCATCAAATCAAACAGTATGAATGAAATCAGTGCTGAGCTTCGATCAAGACGAGCATTTGCAGATGATTGAAAGTCAGTTTGGCTCCTGGCATACAGACAGGAAAGCATAAGGGAATGGTCAGATAGTAAAAAGTCAAACTATCGAGCAAAAGGCCAAAGACCAGGAAGAGGTCTTCAACCAATTTGTGGTTTTATGTGTTAAGATACTTGGAGGATATTCCCACATTCTTGGATACTCCCACAGTCTGAAGACATGTAGGTCAGGTGAATCGGCCACACCGAATTGTCCCTAGGTGTGAATGTGTCGGCTCTGTGATGGCCTGGCGGCCTGTCCAGGGTGTCTCCCTGCCTGCCGCCCAGTGACTGCCGGGATAGGCTCCAGCATCCTCGTGACCCTGATTAGGATAAGCGGCTTGGATGATGGATGGATGGAAGATACTTGGAGGTATGAGAATACTGCTTGTGTCTTATGAACATTTTTTGACAGTACTTTACTAACACACTTGGAGTCCGCTGTATCTTTAAGACAAATCTCAGTACTCATGGAAACTGTGGGATCGAAGTTATCTAAATAGGGAGTGTTGCTGCTGTGAGAATCCATCAATATTGTAACGAGCATGAATGAGTAGACTCGCTAGCCGGTTGGCTAACCGGTCGGACCCTTTAGTCGACTGGTTAACGTAGTCACCCGTGGTGCGGGAGATCCGGGTTCGCGTCCCGGCTGCGGCGGGTTCCCGGCTGCCCCCTGAATTCGCTACAATATATTCTCAGTTACTCTTGTGTGACCAGACCTCAAGTCCACAACTTGGAGGATCCGATCCGTACAGTTAGTTTAGCAGTGCAGAGTCCAGATTCAGGAGGCTCCACTCTCATTGGCTATCTGCGCTGTCAGTCACAAGAGTGTCTACGCACTTTCGGATTACGTTGGGAAACAAGTGTCTTGCAACAAAACCAGAGCTGCAACCAACACGAGGAACTTATTCCAACAACAAGAACGATGAGCGGTTGTGAATAAGAGCTAATTGCTGGTTTGAGACCGTGAGACTGCCTGGCCATCGTATGTGAAGGCTCGTGTCACGTAGGTATGCGTTTCCGGCAGCACCATTTCAGAATTGACTGCTACTAAACATCATATTGATTATAAAAACAATATTAAACAGCCCCAAATGGAAACTTATAGTTGACTCCAAAGACAATTACTTCAGTTTTATCTTAAAATTCTGAGACATCCCACCGCTGACTTGTTCAGCACACTTACTCAGCACTTGCATGGGATTATAGTCCCCTGGTGACGTGGTTATGTAAACCTGTGCGTCATCTGCATACCTATGGTAACGCTGTTGTTTGCCATAATCTGAATTACTGGGGCCCTGTGATGGTCTGGGTACCTGTCCAGGGTGCCTGCCCCCCAGTGGCTGCTGGGAGAGGCTCCAGCATCCCCGCCACCCTGAGAGCAGGGCAGGCGGTTTGGATGAGGGATGGATGGGTGAATTCATACCAAATATGTTTAATTGGGTCCAGATCTGGGCTTTCTGTGGCCCAATCGGGTTTCCTGATGCTAGTCTAAAGACGCGGTGCTGTAACACGGCTGTTGCAATAGAGCATCAACTTCATAAAGTCACAGTTCGAGCCCCTCACCCTTCCTTTTATTCTGTCCATTTCCCTTTGCCGTTCCTTTCCTCTGTCCTTCCTCTTTGCCTCCTTGTATCACTGCCTCCTCCCCTCCTCCCCTCCCCTCCTCCCCTCCCCTCCCCTCAGTCTGCGGGCCTGGTAAGTACATTTGTATTGATTTCTCCGTGTGGTGAGTCACTTTCCTCTCGTGGTCGTGATAATGAAATACATGCAGGGTAAATACACAACGAGCAGTTTCACAGGCCTCTCTCCTGCCGTGCTCCCCTGTTAGCTCTCACAGTAGAAACCGATAGCAAGCCTTTAATAAGCGGGTCGTATGTTTCTCCGTACGCTAGTTCTGGTGGTAAACTGCTCCTTCACAAACCTCAGGATTTCAGAGTCGCTCCTGACAAGCCCACCCGGCACTGTTGGCTCCACCCGCTCCTCATGTTGATGTTCAAACACAGTGTCAGTACTGTTTACACACACACACACACACACACACACACACACACACACACACACACACACACACACACACACACACACACACACGGCATCCATTAGCTTGTTATATAGCAACCATGTGTAACCACCTAGCCAAACCCTGGTCAACACACGTTGTAATCACCTATCAAACATCTGGCAACACTGTTTCAGTCGCCTGGCAACACCCTGGTAGCCCCCTGGCAATTGTGTGTCACCGCCTAGCAACCATTTAGTCATGCCCTAGCAACCTCGTAGCAACACTTTACCAGCCACGAGTGATCGCCTAGCAACCAAAAGCTCATCTGACAGACAACCCCCAACACACACATGCACTTGCACACACACTCACACTATCGCACACACACACACACACACACACACACAGATCACATGTGTAATCGCCTTGTGTGTAAACCGTCAACTTCACCTTTTGTCGCAGAGCTCTTTAGAATCCTGCACGTCAACTGAATCCACATGTTGCACTTTTTCAGGACGTCTTCTAATTTATGAAGTCACGACATTTGAGACTACAATAAATCACATTGATACAAAATCAATACTGACTGAAAGAGAAAACACGGGGGGGGGGGGGCGTAAGGGTAGTATAGCAGTCTATTCCATTGCCTACCAACACGGGGATCACAAGTTCGAATCCCCATGTTACCTCCGGCTTGGTCGGGCGTCCCTACGGACACAATTGGCCGTGTCTGCGGGTGGGAAGCCGGATGTAGGTATATGTGTCCCGGTCGCTGCACTAGCGCCTCCTGTGGTCGGTCGGGGCACCTGTTCAGGGGGGAGGGGGAACTGGGGGGAATAGCGTGATTCTCCCACGTGCTACGTCCCCCTGGTGAAACTCCTCACTGTCAGGTGAAAACAAGCGGCTAGTGACTCCACATGTATGGGAGGAGGCATGTGGTAGTCTGCAGCCCTCCCCGGATCAGCAGAGGGGGCGGAGCAGAGACCGGGACGGCTCGGAAGAGTGGGGTATTTGGCCGGACACAATTGGGGAGAAAACATGCGCAGTATGAACTCAACAGGCGCTCATTTCCATCAGGAAGTGTAACATTTCTACCAGGAAGTGTAACATTTCTACCAGGAAGTGTAACATTTCTATCAGGAAATGTAACATTTCTATCAGGAAGTGTAATACTTCCATCAGGAAGTGTAACATTTCTATCAGGAA